>NC_065556.1:13085740-13394314 GCF_022605725.1 Anthonomus grandis grandis
GTCTTTCCCATTTATAGTTTATAGATAATAATATTTTATATATTTTCAGTTAAAAACATAATATTAAAACCACTCATTATTATATTGCCTCAAATAGTGACAATGACAGCATTGTTCTTAGTTTATTATACAATCTGTTTTTTTTTTACTCGAATCAAGTTTTATTTTTCCCTAATCTATAATTTTTTTCTAGAATTGTTTTATGTACATGATTACATTTTCGAATAAATGATTTTCCACAAGACAAATTTTACCTGGTCTATTGTAAAATGTTTACACTTTTTGTGTGTTTTGTTTGGGTATGTATAGATACTATTAGTTTGTTTAAATGTCCTACTATTAAAAATTAAAATATATTTGTTTATATAAGTTATATTACTTTAAAGTTTGAATTCGTAAAATTCACTCATAAAAAAAATGTCACGCCACCCACAGTGTATTACTGGGGGTGACATCACTTGTTAGTTAAACGATTTTTGTGGTGCGAGCATCAAACGTGAACGCTTAGTTTATTATATTCATTTTATATATTTACTTTATTATATTATATATATTCACCTAATAAGCATTATGTACCGACACATTTATAAGAACGCCAGGTTACATTTTTGTTTAGTCCCTCCCACAAGTAGTTGTAAATTATCCAAGATCATTTTGTTCTTATTTTATGAACAGAAACGTTACAGAATACTTGCTAGGATTTAATTTCAAATTATTGCTTGACGAGCAAGTTGAAACACATGACAAGTCTTCATTTATCTATTAAAACATTACAACCCCCCAATGCATCATCAGCTTTAAAAGAATAATAAATTTGCTTATCATCCGCAAAGCCCTGAATACTGCAATATTTAACAACCTTATAAATGTCTGCTAAGTACATTAGAAATAAGATAGGACCCAAGACGGATCATTGAGGTACACCAGAACTTATATAAGAGCTGTTTGACTGAGCTTGATTTTTTTAATAACACCAGCTGCTTTCTTTCAGAAAGATAACATCTAAAGAAGTTAAGTGAATTATTATCGAATCCATAATAGGTCAAAAAGCTGCTAAAAGCAGTGTCTAACGTATAGAAAGCTTTAAAAAAGTCAAGCAAGACGAGCGCTGTGGTATCACACCTATCCAAAGCCTCAATGATTTCTTGAGTAACTTTTAACAAGCCAGATGTAGTACTGGGCTGCTTTCGGGAGACTGGCCCTGCAGAATTATGTTATTTGTGATAAAGGAATCATAAATCTCTGGTTTTTCTAAAATTTTTGAAATTACTGGAATAATGTATATAGGTCTAAGGTCGCAGTAGTCCTTTGGACTACTGATTTCAGCTAAAGGCATTATAAAAGAAGTGAGACTGAATTTCAAGAGGTAGATGTTGTTACAAATACTTTGTCACAACCGAGATCTTTAAGGGAGCAAACTAAATCTTTTACCTATCAAACTAAACACTTTACCGAACTTTTTTGGGCTTCAAATTCTGCACGCGATTTTTCTACAGGTCAACAGAAACCTTCAACTCAGTATCCTGGAGCTATATCAACACAGCAAAGCAAATATTTTGTTGGGCTTCGGTTACCAAGTTCTGCACACGCTGTTTCTAAAAAAGAGAACAACTTTGACCATTTTGAAAATTATATAGCTTCTCTTTTACAGACTCTTCCTATTGCACAGGCTATAATGTTGCAACAAGGAATGATTAGCCGTGCACTAAATGACCAGTTAAAAATTAAAAATTTAAACTTACAACGCACTCATGGTACCCTATTTTAAAATATTATTTTTGCTATAAGTATAAAGCAAATACAGTATTATTGTTCCCAGAATTTTATTTTCTATTGAAATACCTAATAATATACCAAGTGTTCCATTTAAAATAAGAATGTTAGTGTCTGTCTCTTCCGATTAAACTGGAAGTGACGAAAAAGAACTGAATAGGTATATCAAAAGATTCTCCTATAACAATTCCATCGATATACAGGATATACCAAATTTCATTTGTTTATCTTAATGAGTAAATCGGACGCCTTCTAATTGGAACTCGAAGGGGATGCTGTGCTTCCCGTTTTCCTTCAATCTATTGCCACTCGAAATATTTTTCTGCTATACTGCCTCTATTCAGGATATTTTGCAGCATATTCACTTAACAGGGTGATTGATGGTACCTTAGACGTTTACGGAGAACGGAAAATAGAATTTTTCTGAAAATTTTTGCTAGCTTTGAAACTTTGTTATTTTAAATGGAATAGCCTGTATATTATTTTATTTTCTGTTCCGCTATCACTTTATGATTGTTTTTGTATAAGGTTACTTATTTAGTGGTTTTCGAGAAATAATTATTTTCTTTATTGACCAAAACAGCTCCAAATAAATTGTTATTACTACGGCACTGGAACGCGCAGAAAATTGAAATTATGAGCGTAATTTACTGAAGTATTGTACCGGGTGGCGTAAATAGAAAAGCTACTTCAATACCTCCCCCAGGTGGTGACCAAATAGACTAGGATTTTCCGGTCTATACGCGGCGTATTATTCTGTAAATGCTGCTTTAGTACGGCAAGTGTTTCTTTAGAGATTATCTTTACATTGTTTATATTACAATAAATCAAGCGGCTCGGTATTCGGTTGTTTATGAACAAAAAGTAATTTAACAATATAACTACAATAAAATGGAAGAAACTATTAAAACGTTACTTAGTGCAATCTTAACAGACTATCGAATTGTAAAAATGGATGGTCAGTGTCGAAAGTTTTACTATGTCGTTTCAATGCAAGTTGAGTGGTGAAAACTATAATGAAAAATGTGACAAGTTTATACAGGCTTTTTCCAATAAAACAGCAAGGAATTGGGTTGTTGAAAAATGCATTCGTGAGGGCCAACGGTTTCGTAAAAGGTATTTATGGCAGAGAAGCGTAATTACAATTGCCATGCAAATATCAGCATAAAATTTTTTTAAAACACACGTAACACTTTAAAAAAATTTAAATTACTTAGAGAAGGATTACACGTTTTAATAGATATACTGCGAAAGAGATGTGAGTAGCGCGATTAAAATTTTAAAGAAGAAGCAGGCCAATCTTTCGGAAGGCGAAATATATACAAAAGAAGATCCGACTATTGTCGTTATTATCACGTCTATTATGAGAAGATTGTTTGCAGGTGGATTTGCGAATGAAATATTATTTATAGATTCCAGCTCATCATGTGATCAGAGCAATACAAGTGTGTCCTTTTTTTTCGTTCCCACCAAGGTAGGCGCGGCACCAGTTGCAGTAGCCTTTCACACAAGTCAAAGTGAAATAAACTATTTATTGGCTTTTAATGCCGTGAAGAAAGCATTAGAAAAAAATACTAAATTATTATTTTCGCCTCCAGCTATAATGATGCTCTTAAAATGGTATTTCCAAATAGTACTTTATTACTGTGTATTTTCCACGTAACTCAGACGCTTTGGTGGTGGCTCTGGTTAAAAGACAACAACATCCCAAAAGATAATCGAAAATTAATAATGAACTTGTTTCGCAACATTTTGTTTTCCATTACCGAAGAAAGTGCTAATGATTGTTTTATAAGGATATAAATACCAACCCCAAACTAATGAAGCATTTAAGAGATTTATGGGAGAGGTGCGAAGAATGGGCGTTAGCTTTTCGTCGATTTACGATAAATAGAGGCCACAATACGAATAATTATTGTGAGGCTTCTATACAAATTTTTAAAGATATCGTCCTTCAGAGGTGTAAAGCCTTCAACATGTGTGCTTCGGCAGATTTTGTGCTTAAGACATTCGAGATATATCACAGAAAAGGGCTGCTACATTTTGCTAATTCAAGATCTCGAAAAATGATACTGGACTATCAGAAATTTTTTGAGAGATCCAAAAATATAACAGATGTTACACAGGTTGATAAAAAACATTTAAAGTTCAGAGCGAACAAACATTAGAGTACTACATAATTGATAGTGAAATTGGATTTTGCACTTGTCCAAGTGGAAGTGGTGGCCGCTTCTGCAAACACCTACTAGCAGTTGAAAATAAGTACGGTATTATGTTCAAATCTTCCCTGCTGCTAACTAAAAATGACCGCCAACAGCTTGCATATCTGGCTCTAGGAAAAGAAACTCCTTTGTCGTTCTTTGAAGACATCAACGCACCTGTGCATGAAGGATCATCAAATGAACACATATTTGATCATACTACTTCTCAGCAAGCGGAGTTAGGAGCATCATCACAGTTTAACATGCCCATTGACCAAATAGGTCTTGAAGTAGTCCACAAAATAAATGATGAGTTTACACGCATTGGTCTAGTTTTACAAAAGGATGCAAATACGAGCCATATACCACAGTTACAGGTAACAATTTTAAGTCACCTGATTATCAATTTTTAAATAGTATTTCTTTGTATAGAAATTTTCCGCTATACTAGAAACTCTACAGACGCCATCACAGATCATGTCATTTGTGTGTCACAAAACAACCGGTAGGAGATCAAGAAAAATTAAAGTACAACCAACCTCTATTTCACGCCGAAAAGCTAGAGGTATTTCAGGAGGAAGAATTCAAGCTGGACGTCCTACGAAATTAGAACTTCAGGGCACAAAAAAACTGCCCCATAATATAGCATTTAATATTGAGAATAATTTGCAGTGTGCCAAAAAAACATTAATAAACGATGCAAATAGAACCACACTTTCAAGTAAGAATAACGTCACTTAATTACTAATTATTACTAAATAAAAATTATATTTACAGTAATTTGTCATAGAAGAACCTACAACAACATCACGCCGAAGAGCTAAAGAAACCTATTTTAGTCAAAGCATCAGAAAATTAAGCAACCCATAATAATATGGCTTTTAATATTATCAATTACTTACAGTATGACAGCAAATATTAATAAAATAATTAAATGTTTTTTTTAACCCAATTTTTTACACTTACAAGAACTACGTGGTTCAGTGTTTTGTTTATTTATTTAGAATTTATAAGCCTATTGTAAATTTTAAACTAAACTATTCTAAATTTTTGTACACAAGAAAATGCGGGCTGTACTAAACTAGTATTTCCGTATGATAGGGCAGCAAAATAGAGAGTAATACTAGTCCAATACGGCACCTTCGGGTGATATACTCAAGTAGGTTTTCTGCCAGCGGCGTAGCTTCGTTTAGTGGCGCCGGGCATCAGAGCCCATCGCGCTCATGCCATTTCTGAAGAGGGGGAGGGGGGCAAAAAAATAAAAACTCGATAATTTTTTAACAAAATATTATATTAATATAAACCTTTCTGCCGTCTACCCATTATGAAAACTCTTTTCTTCGACATTTGCTTTCTGCAAAGAGATCTATTAGACACTCAAGATTCAAACCTTGAGCTCTTTCATTTTCGATGCTCAAAAGAGCCAAGTTACTAAGTATCGATTGCGGCATAGTACTTCTTAAATAATTTTTTAATTTCGAAAAAGATCTCTCTGCAGAAGCAGTAGTCACTGGAATTGTTAAAAATAATAAAAACGCTGCATATAAATTTTTAAACCTAGCCGTGGCAGTATGATGATCACATATCAAAAGTTTGGCGACATCTTTCACATTACTACATTTAACAATTTCAGTTCGAAAAGTAGACCTAAAGTTTAGTGTTTCGACCCCAATTTCCTATTGTAAATCATCATTATATTGTTCAAATAACAATACCTAATTTTGGGAATAGAAAGTTAAATTTTGAAGAAACATTGTGAAAACCTGATAATCGATTTTTTAACTGGTTGATTACAATATCTAGAGTAGCATTATATACTGAGATTTTAAACTTCTTTTCGGCATCGGAAAACCTATAATCACTCAGAAGTTCATCAAAATACTTTTTAACTTTTTTTGTCCGTTTTTCTAAAAACTCAGTGTTTACGCCCCAGCTATCTGCTAAAATTATTGCCTCACTTTTAAGTTCATCAAAATTTTCTCCACAGTTTATCATTCCTGTATAGGCACTTTCTAAATAAGCTGTAGCCTCCATCATATCACAATCTTTGGATTGTAAGTATTGTGAGGCAATATTTAGACTTTGCAATATTTTCGAAAATAGCACAATAAGTAAAATAAAATCAAATTTTTCGATATATTTTTTTAGACCTGCTGCTTTGCTTCTTTCACTCGGTTTACCTCTTAAAATTATATCTGTCAAAGCATGCAAAACTTCTTTGTAATTAGCTTTTAAGGCAACCAAAGCATCGTACCTCGAAACCCAACGAGTAGGAGCTATTTTTTTAATGTGATGCTTCTAACAGGAGACTGTTTTAACAAGTCCCACCTTTTTACACTGCTTGAAAAAAATACATACAAAGCACCCACATGATCGAAGAAATTAGAAACTTCGGATACTCCGTTAACAGCATCATTGATAACCAAATTTAAATTATGGGCTGCGCAATGCACATAGTGAGCATTTTTTTCCATATCAATTATTTTCGCTTGCAAACCATTGTAGCATCCACTCATGACACTAGCGCCATCATACCTCTGACCACGACATTTGGAAATCTCGATATTTTTCTTCGTAAGCGCATCGTTTACAAACTGTAATAATCCTGTGGGAGTATGATCAGTAACAGCAAAAAATCCTGTAAAAATCTCCTTAATCTGAATATCTTTTGGCATTTGACTGTTTTCGTCCTTAATATAACATAATAATTTTAACAATGCGAAATATTAGACTAAGTTGGTCAATTTTGGTAATGTCTTGTGTTGTGTCCAGAATAATTGAAAAAAAAGGAGCATCTCTGATTTCAATAAATAACTCAGTTTCTAGTTGTCCCGCCACTAGATTGATAAGCTCATTCTGTACCGTAGGACTTAAATATCTAATTGATCCACTTGGTTTCTCTAGTAATTGTTGTAGAATTGGGTCGTATCTTGCTAGTAAATTTATAATTGATAAAAAATTTCCACCTACTAGAGTCCCTTCAACTTCATGTTTTGAAACCCGGTGTTCTCTAAATGGGAGATTGCATATTGCCAGAGTTAATGTGACATCTCTAATTCGACGTAAAACTTGCCTCCAAAAATTGGCTTTCTTTCGGAGAATGTCTTCCATCTGAGAATCTATACATTTATTTGCCTTCCAGGCATGATTCGATATGAAAATTGGCATTTTCATGCTTATTAATTTTTATGGATGCAACATGCCCTAATTGGATATTCCTTGTACCCAGTTAATTTTGAAATATGGTTTTGATCTATCACCAAATAACTAACAAGGTTCACAGGAACAAACTTTTTGTTCCAAGGAATAGCACAACCACTGCCTAGGCACTTCCAACCCACTTTTTAATTTCGAGAAATAATAAGTTGCCGAAAAACACCTACCCCCGTCATTTCGAGGAAAAGATTCAGTTGGTTTACAAGATCCGTATTTAATAATAAGTTTTTTAATGAAACTTGGGGGCTGACCTATGCCATAGATTTTTGAATAATATGCAATATCGGTAGGATATTTTTTTCCCAAAACATTTTTTAACACATTATTTACACTACTGTCTTCGGGAATAGTTTCTAGAAGTTCTAAGTAAAGGAGTTGTGCTCTGTTATTTTCTTGTGGAACATTGGTAGAGGTTGATGTAAAGCCAAATGAAGGCAAGTCAAAACAAGAATGGGTAATTTTTAAAGAAGCAGAAGGTTGGCTTTGTAAAGAAGTTTGAGATTCACCACTTTGTTCGTTATTTGATAATGGTATGGTATATGCCAGATACGCTAGGCGCCAAGAACTCTGCAGAAACTGGAGCAATTGAGCAATTACTGGAAGATTGAAGTTGTTCAGACGTTGATAACGGTAATGAAGAAATTTTTTCAACAAGCACTGGCGCAGGTTTAAAATAATGACTAATTTTGGGGAGTTTCGAATTCTTCGCTTCTTGTTCTAGTCGCCGTTTGTGATACTCCCAGCCACTGGGCTTCTGTTTATTCATTATCAGTTTCTGAAAAAAGTATGTATTGGGTATGGTTTTTTTCATAGATATTAATATGGTAAAGTTATTAAATTATTTGTTTGTTGTTATATTCAAGAAATAGGACGCGGCTGGCGCCGTGTGCTTTCTGGCGCCGGGCAGCAGCTTCTGCCCTTACTGCCCCGGTAGCTACGCCACTGTTTTCTGCATGATTAACGCATAAAAATCCTAGTCTATTTGGTCACCGCCTGGGGGACGTATTAAAGTAGCTTTTCTATTTACGCTACCGGGTGTACAACTAAGAGAGGTCGCCGGCCATATCTGAGTAACTAGTCATCGCACAGCGTAGGGAAAAAATATTTCTCATAAAAAAGGCAAAGAGAAATTGTTGGAAATTATTTACAAGTTCGTACGATGACCGCTAGGGGGCGTAATACAATATTGAAATAGAAAAAATTGGTTTTATTGAAAATATTCAAAGTGAATCCTAAAAAAGGATGATGCCATTTTAAAGTATGATAAATTCTAAACATTTTTTATTTCAAACTTTTTTTTATAATCTTTCAAATAATAGAGGAGGGAGGGGTTGAATATTTATATCTAAAATTGTTGGTAACTTTTGATTGGCCTAACGAATTTTAACGAGCTTACTTTTGTTTTAAAGGGTAATTATTAGGCTTTTATGAGGTGTAATTACTTAGCTGACTTAGTAGTTTTATTGAGCGCTAGAGGGCGGTTTGTGTTATTTTGGACTTTTTCAGCGATTTTCTGGCAAATATTAAATACAACGATGTATTTTTTTTCATTTAGGCTAAAAGAGCATGAAAAAACATAAAAACTGGCGCAAACCGCAACTCGATATCTTATTTTATTCCGAAATTATAAATTAAAATATTTTTGAACAACGAAATCTTCGCCCCGCTGGCACTATTGCGTCACGGGTTAGTAGTAAGCTTTGGAAACAAATGAATTTGATAAATATTTTCGGGGCAATTATAAAACGTTTATGATCGATGTTAAATGTAACGTTAAAGACAGTTTTTGAAATCATTTAAGTTTTTAAAAATGCCAAACGTAATCCGTCAAAAATTCTTATTTCGGTAATAACTCGAAAAGTACAAAAGATAGCCGAGGTTTTTAAGTTTTCTCTAGTAATCAACTTTTTCTTTTAATGGAAGCTATATTGTCTTTATTTGCATAAAGTATCTATTTTTTTGTACTCACTAATAAATTATTGGTTTGCCTTTTCAATAATTATCACAATTAATTGTGGGTTATTTAAATTATAATTAGACACAAAAACTATGATTTTATTTCCTTTTTGGCTACTTAAGAAAAGTTAATGGTGGTTTCAAAAAACCGAAACATTCTAAATAAACATCACAGTTTGAGCACAAAGTTGTTTTAGTCATACACGTTGCTTTCAAAATTTTTATAAATGAAGAAACTAAAGCCTATAAAAAATATATGCTGATATATTCATTAGATTTCTACATATAATTTATGTCGTACTAATTTTTTTTCTTACTTTTTTATAAAAAAAAATGTATTTCGCTTGATACTTCTGTAATACTCCCACAGTGCTGCGAAATTAGCTACGTGTAAACTTCTAATTTGGAAATTTAATCGTTGTCTTAAAAGCTTCCCAAATATTAAAATTCTTTAAAGTTTATTATAATTTTTGAACACTTCTTAAAAGGGGATACCATAACTACCTAAACTACCACAGATTTGTAGTCAAATATTCACGAAATAAAAAACGTGTAAAAATTCACAAAAAATACCTATTAAAGAAATATTTTTTATATTAATTTGTAAATGCTATATTTTCACATTATTTTGTTAAATCCTAAAACAATTATTATAAAACAATAACAACATACAAAAATGTAAACAACATCAACCAAAATCCACCTACAACGATAAAAATAAAACGGAATGATTTTATGAATATGAATTATTTGGATTTGGCGAGTTCTTGTTGGCGCCTTTGGTTTGCCAAGTAAATAATCCAGAAGAAACCTATTAGGTTTACTACCAAAACCCGTAACTGGAAAAAAAATATAAGTTAAAATAATTTAAATTTACAAAATCAGAGTTGCTCTTACCATTGGTGGCACTATACTGACATTCAAAAGCTGTAGAACGGTCAGATATTTCCAACTAGTGGTGAGTACTGTCCAGTATAAACCTCTTAATTGCTCAACAGCAGTTTTATGGTCTTTACCTTCTAGTCTTGCAATCATATACAAGGCAAATGCCTACAAGAATGTTTATTTTAAGGCTAATTAATACATTAACAATTAATAACATTACTTGATACAGAGGTGAGTATACGAGTCTTTCCAAAATCAGTTTTCTAGCAACAGGAAATGAGGCTCCATCTGGTACTGCATATTCCAAAAATGAGTAAAAGAAGTGTGGGATGGTACCACCAAATAGAAGTCTAAAGTAAAATAAGTGTAGATCAATACAGAATCTCTAAAATGTAAAACTGTTTTTACCCATAAACTCCATAAGCAGCTAAACTATGAATGTCAATCAGCTTGACACCAGAAATCCTTTGGGAAGCATAGTTGCCTGCTAGGGCAACAACACAACTGAAATTTTGATATTGATAATTTTGGTACAAATTTCTAGGCACTTAATATACTACTTAATATTTAAAATGAATAAAATTAGCCATATATTAACATGCAATAAGGAATAATTTTAAATATACAGTAATCTGTTATGTACTATTAATCTGGTTTAAATTTTAAGTAAAAACCTGACCACCTTTAAAGGTGATAAGGTGATCATAACAGATGAATACTTTACAAATAAACTATCTTCATTTTTAGTTTATATAGAGAAAGGGATATTCCTTAATGTCTAACAAAATTTAATACTTTTTCCTAACACATTTAAACTGGTGGAAATATATTTATTAAATAAAGTAATTGATAGTGAAAACCACATCCATTATAGTTTGTTATTAATGAGAAATAGTAATTTCATATTTGAATCTTATACAATTAGAGTGTTTAGATAATATTAAATCCAGTATATTTCTTAGGTTTTGAAGATTATGTCTAAAATAAATTCTTTCAAATTTAATTCTGGAAAAAAATCTGTTTAGAATATAACATATTTTATGTAAAATCTTCAGATGCATGAACAAAGTTAAATATTATAAAAGATAATATCTTTTATCTGTATCGTGAGAGCGTATTAAATCGAGCTTTTAAAAATTAAGCTTTGAGGATCTCAGATGAGTCATTAATGTAAGGCCTATTAGTTAAATGTTTACGTATTTTAGTTAAACCTTGTATAACCCATCAGTGTGTTAATTAATAATAGGTTTTGGTACTTTTGAGAATATTTTGATCTTATTATTTTACCTATAAATTTATCAGAAAGTAAAAACTTTATCACCTTTAAAGGTCCACACTTTTATGTTACCTTTTTGACCCAAGCATAAAAAATAAACAATTTACAAAAAAAGTATGTAAATTTTTAGTTTATAAATAGAAAGAGATATTCCTCAATGTCCAATAAAATTTATTACTTTTTCCTAACCTGACATTTAAAATGGTGGAAATGTATTTATTAAAATGATTTTCGTAAAAAAATCAATTTAAGTATCGTGATTATAACCGTTATGTGCATAATATTATGACCTTGAAACTATTGAATTGGTATAGAAATTATACATAATCATAACCAGACAAAACTCCTCAGAGAGTCATGGTCTCACAATATATGATAATTATAGCTACACGTGTTTCGCTCTAGCTAGAACATCAGCATCAGTCTAAACAAAATTAAATTTAAATAAAAAACACTAAAAACCTTTAAAAGCCATTTCACAACATTCATAATACATAAATAAAAAAAAATCTAAGTTATAATTATAAAAATAAATAAATTAAAAAGTAGAACTCAACAACATAGACTCACCAAGAATCGAACCTGGTGTGGTACCAGATTAGAAGTATGAGTGTAAAGTCTATGGACTATGTAGAACTAATACTTAACTACGTAAATGTCATCATAATTATCAAACGTAAAGTAAAGATTTCTAGTTTGTACAGGGTGTTCGGCACATAAACCGACAAAATTTTTGGCATATTCTTGGGGTCATTTGAAAGCTTTTTACCCTAATACCTTGGGTCCTAAAAGTTACTGTTACGAAGATATGAATTTTTTAATGTTTTTTCTTAAATTACTTAAAATTTCGTCTTTAAAACCATATAACTTTTTTACTAGTGACAATAAAATTACGATTTTTGAAAAATAATATTTCCTAATCTATGGTATTTAAATAGTTATAACAGCTTTATAGGAGTTATAACAGCTTTTGTTTCGACTGATTTGTCCTAAAGGGACATACGAAGTTTTTTATTTAACAGTCAGTAATTGTTTGAAAAAAATCAACGTCAAAGTTACATTAAAAAAAAGTAGCAGGAATTAGGAGCTTCATTTCAGTTTAATAAATTCTCGCCAATTATTGACCTTTCTGACGGTGTGCTTATTATTAATTAAAAAAATGCATGGTTCAAAAAATACAGTATTCTGTAACAAGAGCGGAAATCGATCAGAATTTAAAAAAATCAACTATGGTTTTTGATTGTTTATTTGAAGAAAAGTTTAACTTAAAATTAACATTAATTACCTAAGTAACTATTTCCTTGTTATAAATTTTATTCGAATTGTTGTCCTCTATTCCTAATGCGCGTTCGACATCTCTTTCGTACTTGAATAGTTACGGTAGATAAGCGCTTTTTTTCTCGCATTGTTCCAAAAGCAGCGTTTATCCTTTCAATTAATACCTTTCTCGTACCTCCGGGCATAAACTAAACTAGGCACCTCCGTAGCATAAACTAAAGCTTTGGCCCGCCCCCAGACGTAAAAGTCTAAAGAAGTTAGGTCTGGAGATCGTGCCGGTCTTTAGGACCCAAGGTATTAGGGTAAAAAGCTTTTAAATGACTCCAAGAATATGCGAAAAAATGTTGTCGTTTTATGTGCCGAACACCCTGTATAATAGTAGGGACAATGATAAAAAATATTAAATTAAATTGTTAAAAATGAGATTTGGCTTGAAAGTAAAAACCTTATTTATACACACGCGAACGGGACTCTTTAGCATTCGCAATTTCCATTTTCTCCAGAAGGTGAAACGTTTTACCTTTAGGGCAGGTAAAAAGCTTCCTGAAGTACTTCAGCCCCCACCCCCGGAGAAAAATTATGAGTAGTGGTTAGTAAATGGTTAGCAAACGCTAATTTTGTATAACTGACCGGTACTAACGGTATTTTTATATTTTTTTAAAAAACGCTACATGGTCTTTAATGTGTGTAGAGATTTTTCTACCAGATTAGCCAATGTATACTGCGTTACAATCCCCACACTTTAGGAAGTAAACCCCTAAGTTAGAAAACATGCCTGCCTCCTGCCTTGTCCACAACACTGACCAACTGGCTGCTTAAATTAGAGTTACATAATCTAGCTAAATTTAAGGTGATTGAACCAAAAAAGGACAGGGATCTACAGGAACTTTTTGTGTTCTTATATTTATTTATTTAAAAATGTATAATATAATTTATTTATTAAGTGAAGGGAAAATTCGTTGCTAAAAGTAATATGCGTTATAATATTCCACTCATTTGCGAATGCTACTTAATACAAGGGGATATTAAACAGTCTATAAAAAGGGAATTGAAAGAGGTAAATTTGTAAGAATAGAGAGAATTGGATGAGTACTGAATGACATTATCGGAGGGCCTACGATATATTTCAAAATTAAGTTTGCTGTAGCATCTTTTAATTAGAAGATCTCGAAAAGGCAGAGTACCATCTTGTTCTTCTTCAATAGTGAAAGAAATATTTGGACGTAAGAAATTTACAAATCTAAGGAAAATTTTATAAGTCTTCCGTCCTGCCATTCCAGATTATAAAAATGTCATACACACACCTCTTATATACCGTGAAATAACCCTCAACCTAACTGTTTTTGAAGGTGCTAGACAATGGTACAGTGAAAACATCTTGTCGAACTTGCATTGTCTTATTTATTTAATTATTATATTATTATTTCTTATTTCGACACGAGGTAAGGATTGCTCTGGACTCACTTAAAAAACAGAAACCTTCGCAGAACATCAGCAAAGAAGAGGAAACAGCTCTCAGGAATCTCAAAAGTGAAAAGAACATCAAAATTCTTCCTGCAGATAAGGGCAATACAACTGTGGTTATGGACCTGGAAACCTACGAAAACAAGGTTGAGGAAGTTTTGAACAAAGGCGAATACAGGCTACTATCTATGGATCCGACGACAACCATAGAAGGTCAAATTTACAGAGCACTTAAGAAGTACTCCTCAACATTGTCGGATGCGGTACGCTCTAGGCTGACACCACATTATAGCAAACCTCCACACCTATACGGACTACCCAAGAGCTCTACAAATTCGCCGACATCAGAACTCTCGAAATTCCTCTTGGAGATCATTAGACCGATCCAGGGAAATGCAGCGTCTTTCGTGCGAAACTCGATCGAAGTCGAGACCAATGACAGATGGGTGAGTTTTGATGTCGAAAGTCTCTACACCAATGTACCCATAGGAGAGTCTCTTAACATCATCCGAGACAAACTAAGTAAGGATGCAGCTTTCTCAACTCGGACCACACTGCCTCTGGACGGGGTGATGGAACTTTTGGAGATCTGTCTTCGTAATTCTTACTTTCAGGTCAAGGATATTCTACGCCCAAGACGAAGGACTTCCAATGGGTTCATCTCTTTCCCCAGTAATAGCAAACATCTTCATGGAATGGTTCGAGGAACATGCAATAGATGCCTCCCATTGTAAACCCAAGCTCTGGCTTCGATATGTGGACGACACCTTCATCATCTGGGACAAAGAGGAAAAAGCACTTCAGGATTTTCTGCTTCACCTCAACAACTTCAGACCAACAATCAAGTTCACGATGGAGACAGAGAAGAACTCAGCTCTACCTTTCCTAGATGTCCTCGTTAAAAAAGTCGGTGGAAATCTACAAACTTCAGTTTATAGAAAACCAACACACACGGGCCAGTATCTTCACTATGAGTCCATCCACCAAAGTAGGCATCATAAGATCCCTCTACAATAGAGCTCGAACCATCTGTAGAGGCGACGAGGATCTCAAGACTGAAGTGGATACCATCTACAAAGACCTACAACAGAATGGATATCCAAAGAAGCTAATAAGTAGGACCATCCAAAGGACGCGTCCAAATCAAATCAGGGACGAGGCCACCACGACAACCAGACTTCTACCCATACCTTACATTAGGGGTACATCAGAACAAATCCGACGCATTGCCAGCAAGTACAATATTAGAACTGTCTTTAGATCTAGCACCACTATCAGAAGCGTGGTATCAAAGACCAAACCAGATGGCCTGTTGGATACCAAAAATTGCGTCTACCAGATCCCATGTGAGTGCGGTGACTCATACATAGGTGAAATGAAGCGCCCCCTAGAAGTCAGAGCGAAGGAACATCGCAGCTGGACCCAAAGAGGAGAGGTTTCCAAATCCGGAATAGCAGAGCACGCGTGGCATAATGGACACAATATCCATTGGTCAGAAGCCAAGATTCTGCATAAGGAACAGCACTTGCGGAAGAGGAAGTTCGTAAAGGCAGTTTTCATTTCACAAAATCAGGGGATCTTCAGCCAGCCAAGCGTCGATGTACCCAACATCTGGAAGCATCTACTCTCAGGACAGTGTAGGATCTAGAGAGAGGCGTGTCCTCCCCCCAACTCTTTTCACGGATGACTTTCCTTTCCACATCGCTGCACACATCTAGTATATAAGCCTATAGAATAGCAGTTTGCTGTCAGTTTACACTTGATAACGGTTGGAGATACTTACCAACCGAAACGTCGTGTTACATTAAATAAATAAGACAATGCAAGTTCGACAAGATGTTTTCCCTCAACCTAATCTCAACTATTTTTCTTTATAGGTGATTTATGAAAACTTTCGCCTAGGAGAGGAGAGAAACATGAACTCATAACCAAACTGGACTTTTGTTGTCAAGCTGGAAAAAAATCTGAAAAAGTCTAAAAGTTTTGACCATTCAACTGAGAGATGTTTTTAATAGAAGAGTTCTTACTAACTCTAAGCAGTTTGTCGAGGGATTCTGGGAAAAAATCTTTTTTACATCCAAAGAAATAAGTTTTGATCTTTGAGGAAAATTTTTTAGACTGTTGGTCAGATCCACAGAATTCTGAGTCGAATTAACACTTTTAAAGTTATAGTCACTTCTCTCAGAACGCTTTTTGACCAAGAAGAAAGATAGACTGGGGCATAAATAGTTAACAAAAGAAAAGAAAAAAACAACTGGTCTTATGGAAATATTGATCTTGTGGATTTTAGGAAGACCATACAGAATCGCGAGTTCTAGAATTCTGAAACAGTTTTTTTTTTTTAGTGTTAAAGAACTAAAGAATTATGTAGTGTAGTCCTATAATGGAACTCAACTTCTTCCTCTAACCAAATTGTTCTGGCGACGTCGACAGCAGTTTTTGATGATTTAGTTGTTGTTTTACACCTTATATTGGTGGATTTCGGGGTCAAACCGAAAGTTAAACAAATGTTGGGCAAGTGTAGCTTAACTCTTCAAAAAAAAAAAACACTAAAAAAGAAAAACTGTATCTGCTAATCCTATTTGGTCTTCCTAAAATCCACAAAACCAATATTCCCGTAAGACCAGTGGTTTGTTTTTTTTACTTCTCCAAGCTACAATCTCTCTTCTTGGCTAAATAGTGTTCTGAAAAAAGTTACAATCTTTAAAAGTGTTCATTCATTTAAGAATTCTATGGATTTGACCAACAGCCTAAAAAAATCATAATATCCCTCAAGACTCTAAACAACTTATTTCTTTGGATGTATTTCACAGCATCCCTCCTACAGAATGTGTAGAGTTAGTAAGAATTCTTCTATTAAAAACATCTCTTAATTGAATGATCATTGGTGATCTTTTAGACTTTCTCAAAATGGTAATCAACCAGAATTATTTCCAGTTTGACAACAAAATTTTAAAACTAATCTCTGGTTGGGCTATGGGTTTATTCTCTCCTGAGTGAGATTTGCATGAGTCGCCTAAAAAGAAAAATAGTTGAGGGTAGGTTTGGGGATTGTCTCATGTTATATCATGGCAAATATCCTATCACGTGGAAAACAGTATTAGTAAAGCCACTGCCCAAGACTACACATGTCGGTTAACTATATATGTCGGGCAATTACGACTAATTAGCCTCTTGACGATCCTTGTGAAAATGCTTGAAAGACTGGTTTCCGATATGATGAACGATTTTGTTCACTCTGAACACATACTGCCAAATGTTCAGTGTGGATTTAGAGCTTGTCATAGCACAGCACCAGCACTTAGCAGGGTTACTAGTTGCATTTTTTAAAACATAGATGAATCAAAGGTCTCCTGTCTGGTACTTTTAGATTATAGTAAGGCCTTATTAACATGATATGATGATATGCTGATTGCTAAGCTGCACTTTTTTGGATTTTCTCATCATATTGGATTATCTCATGCAAGCATAGAAGGCAAGTTGTAGACCTTGATAGGACTAGGTCTGACATTCAATATCTTCAACATGAAGTGCCTCAGGGGTCCATTCTTGACCCCTACTTTTTTACTGCTGACTTACCATCTCAGATTCATCAATGCTCATCACATCTATATGCTGATGACACTCAGCTTCTATGTTCATTTTATCCTGAAGATTCTTGCAGGGGACTTGCTGGTGTCAATGTTGATCTGGACAAGGTCTCAGACTGGTCTTCTGGGCATGGTTTGTTGCTTAATGCCAAAGAAAACTGTACACCTGATTATTGGATCCGAGGCCATCAGGGCTAAGTTCATTAGGTTCAATTTTACAACCATTCATATAAAAGGAATAATTATCCTGTCTTTGAATATGCTAGAAATCTGGGCCTTGTAATGGATGTTGCGATGAGTTTTCGGCAGCATGTTTTGAAGAAGCTGTGCTTGGTTTACTTAAAATTGAAGAGCCTTTATTCTTTTAAATATGTTCTTCCTGACCATATTAAATACCTCTTGGTGGAATACTTAATCCTGCCACAGCTAGACTACTGTAACGAGGTTTACTACAGCTACCTCACAGAAGAATATAAAACTAAAATACAATTAGTTCAAAATATGTGTATGCGTATATCAATAATAAACATTTAAAATACAATTTTCATGTTGACCTCCACTTTTCTATGTTTGTATATCGAATTGTAAAACACAACTCTCCATCTTATCTTACAGAATACTTTACTGCAAGGGGTGCTTTACATAATCTTGAGCTTAGAAATGTGGCTAATGTTGATATTCCCTTTCATCGCACAACAAAATTTGAAAACTGTTTTGCCTACCATGCGGTGGAATTTCTTAATTCAAATTATTTGCTGGTGGCTGGCTCTAGTCATTATTCTCTTAAAAATCAATACACCAAGTTTTTACAATAGATGATAACTTAATTTTTTTCCTCTTCTCAATACTCTACGTCTGGGTTGTGTTAGTAGGCTTAAGTTGTCTGTATATTTACTTTTATTTAACTGTTTGCTTCTTATTATTGTTTTTTTTAAGAGTACCGTAATTGTATATATAATGTATGGTGTTATGGAAGATCGTTTTACGCGAATAACACCTTTTGTGTATATATGCTATATTAATGCACAATAAACTTGATTTTGACTTTTGATATAAGATGTATGTGGGCGACATTTTTGGTCTGGAATGGCAGGGAGGTAGACTTACCAAATTTTCTTAGATTTGTGTAAATTGCTTACAGCTAAATATTTCTTTCACTATTGAAGAAGAACAAGTTGGTAGGTACTCTGCCTTTTCTAGACCTTTTAATTAAGAAATGCAACAGCAAACTTATTTTTAAAATATATTGAAAGCCCACCACTACCGATAATGTCATTCAGTACTCTTCCAATTCTCTCTATTCTTACACATTTGCCTCTTTCAATTCCTTTTTCTATAAACTGTTTAATATACCTCTGTCTAAGGATTTCTCCTTATTAAAATTAAAATTAAATATAAATTGAGCTAGAACCTAGTTCATAATAAAAACACAAAAAGTTCTGATCCCTGTCCTTTTCTTGTTCAATCTCCTTAAATTTAACTAAATTTGTTAACTCCTTAAATGTCAAAATTGCTTTTAAGAGAGTCAATAATTTAAAGAACCATGTGGTCAGTGTGGTAGACTAGGCAAGCATGTTTTCTAAATCAGGGGTTTACATTCATCAGTATACATTGGCCAATCTGGTAAAAAAATCTCTACTGTTTCCTGTTTCTGTTTTTTGAAAAATATAAAAATACTGAGATGAGTGATACAAAATCAGTGTTTCCTAACCATTTATTAATCATTAGATAATGTTGAAATCTTCAGCGTAATCTTATCAAATGTAATCTTCAGCTTACATTTAATAATCATGATGACATTTAAGTAAATTACTATTAGTTCTAGATAGTCTATAGGTTTTTACAATAATTCTTCTAATCTTGTGTTACCAGGTTTGATTCTCAGCGTTCTCTATATTGTTAAGTTCTACTTTTTTTTTTTATAATTATATATACCTAGAAATTTGTGTCTATTTACATACATAGTATAAATGTTGGGATATGGCTTTTAACGGTTTTTTATTTAAATTTAATTTTGTCTAGACTTATAATCTTCATTTTAGGCCTAATGATGCTCTAACTGAAACAAAACACAAGTAGCCATTTATCATAGGTTGTGAGACTGTGACTGTGTTTTATTTGTTTTCATCAATTTTGTTTATTGGTTTGTTTGGAAAGAATGGATGAGATTTTTGTATGTAATTTTATACTTGATTGTGAAAAGTGTTTAGCTAATCTTAAGTCCAGTATATTTCTTAGGTTTTAGTGATTCTGTATACTACATTCTTTCAAACTTATTTTGTAAAACATTCTAAAGATGTAAAAACAAAGTGAAATATTACAAAGAATAATATGTTTTATCCTTTGGGAGCTCATTCAATGTTTTTGAGAATAAAATTATGAGGATCTTGGATGTGTCATTTGTGTGTATTAGTTAAATGTTTAAATTTTTTAGTTAAACCTTGTATAACACATTAGTCTGTTAAATCATAGGTTTTGGTCCTTTTTAGAATATTGTGGTTATTATTTTAGTGTCTTATTATTTCACTTATAAATTTACCAGACCTTTTGTGATACTACTTTGAATCATCCCAATCGCTAATAAATTTCCTGAATTTTTTCTATCTCTCTTAAATATTAAAAATATGGGAAAAATGGATGACTACACAATAGTTTAAGAATCTACAACAAGAACCACTCTACTTGGTAGGTTAAAAGCAGCTTTTAGCACAATATCACCATAGTTATGACTCATTTAAACAATTTCTCATTGCAATCTATAGGCAATTGAGGAGGAATATAAATTGGACCACTGACCAGTTTTTACAATGACTACTAGCTAAAACAAATATTTGAATTGAATTCGGTGAATTAGATCTTGAATTAGTTGTAAACTGTTGATACAATACAATATTACAATATAATTAATATATTAAATACATTTGTGTTCACAAGTCAGTTAAAAAAACAATAATAAATATAGACCTATCTAAATTATACCCTTAATAGAAAGTGCATGAAAGCATTTTTTTCTTTTTATTCCTTTGAACAGTTAGGTTTGTTGTGGCTCCTTTGAGGAGTACTTTAGCTCTAATTTTGATTTAATGTAATAGATCTGTTTGCAGTGTAGAATTTAAAAAAAAAAGTATCTATTATTTAATCATCAATGTGACTAATTTGCTACTGAGAATTTTTATTATATCTGTACTGTTTTTTCTATTTTATAGTATTACACAATATTGTGTAATATTAATATATATATTTGTTGTATCAAATCAATCTATTTGCTTAAATAGATATAAGCAAATAGGACAGCATCATTTGCTGTAGAATCCCTGAGTAAAAGTGTTTTAAACTGAGACCGATTATATTCATTATTCAATAAATAATTGGCATTTAGAAAAAAACCACTGCTTTATATGGGAAACAGCCTGGTTATCTGCCTAATGTTAAGATTCTGAAGGGTACTTCTTGGTACCAGGCACTCTGTCAAATTGGGTGCAGAGCTATCATAAAAATGATTGTCCTACCTATACCAAGCACAGGCAAGAATTTGGCTAGTTGGATTTAATTTGGCTTTAATGGACTCAGATCCAATCATCAAGTGAACAAACAAATATAAGAACAAATAAAGGACTTAAAGCTAACTATGCACATACAAAAAAAGGACAGCACTCTCTGGTTTACTACAGTATAAAAATATTTCATTTTATACTAAATACTTAATTGAAAAGACAAATGAAAAGGTATGTATCATAACCTAGCGAGTTTTCTAGAAAAACCAGGACGGCTAAACAAAAAAAAATTAAATTTTGTTACAATAATTAAAATAAAAACTGCTATCTGTGTCGTATTTAAATAATCTGAGGCCTTGGTGCAAGATTTATTGTAATCTGATTTGATGTCCTAAATAAATAGTCATTTAAAAAAAATTAAATTAAATTGTTAATATGTATAAAGGGAAATTCCGAGCGGATGGCTGTGACAAGTTGGATATGTTTTAATAAAATAAGATCTATAAAGGGAAACCACTTTTCTTTGGATAACAAAGAGCAGTTTAAAACTCAAACAATGACAAATACACTGATTTTGCCAAAGCCTCTATGCAGTCCTCTTGGCCTCAAATTGTATCATAAAGTCCAATAATCAAATATATATACTAAGATACTCCCCTTATGGAAACGTTTAATAATAGATGAGTAGATCCAGTGAAGGATCAAAGCCTAGGTGCTAGTGACAGATCCCCTGTTGGAGGCCAAAGGCATGCAAGTAGCAATTTTCCATGAAAATACTCAATGTTGTAATACAAAAATAGGCAAAAAAGTATATGATTAAATACTGAATTTAATCATCAATATTAGAATAACTGTTAAAGATAAACAAATATTCAAGCTATTAAATTGTAAATCAAGTAAAAAAATATATAATTATAAAAAACTGCTATAGTTAATGACTACAAGAACTCACCATTTTATTATTGGTAAATCGTAAATAAAATCGTAATACATTTCACACACTACTTTTCTTGGCATAACATTACCAAATGTTTTTTATTAATACATGAATTTTATAAATATGTGATCTTGATATGAAAAATTGATAAAATAATAATCATTATCAGATGATGTGGACTTTGAACAAGAACTTTTATGAATGAATTCTATTTGCTAATCTAATTAACTAAGTCTTGTACTGCCATTTCTATAAATACAGAAATTTGCTTACCAGCTAACAGCTTTGGTTCTGATCGGGTGTTCGTATAATTGTCCAAAATAGAAGCTAAGTGCATGGATAATGGGTTTTGATAAGAGGGACATTTTCTTATTAAAATAACTACTGATTTACAAGGATATTTTGCCAGATATTTATGAAAATGTTTTTAAGGAATGAACCGGACTCAACACCTAAATTATTTCAAAAAACAATACGAAAATGAAGAGTAATATTATAATATGAAACTTAAGTATTTACTGCTGGGATCATCAAGCTCGACCTTTGGTTTTCTTGACTAGTGGCTTGTTTACTTTTCGTTTAATAAAATAACTACAGGTTGCCACATTGCTAATTCTTACAATAAGCAAAAAAAATTGAGCAATGTTCAGATGCGTTATAATCAATATTAGTTGGCTTTCCTTATTTTTTATCTTCAAAATACAGTTTTTTTATTTATTTATACTCATGCGTTAGTTTTTTTTATTGACAAATGGCAGTATTAAAAAATAATTTCAGGGACGGCAACGTCGCCAGATAACGTAATGAGGTTAGGAGCATTATGATCATTCTGCTCTTCTTTTAATTCGAGTTTTTACTATTTAAGCTTTCGTGCATAGAGAAATGAATATTACTTTTAATTACTCTATGGTATTTACTGGGTAGCCTGTTTATTTTATGTAGCCTAGCGTTATTTCATGCAATTAAAGAAATAAATAAAAACTTATCAACAAAATTACAAATGCTAGAAAGTTACTGTTTCTGTGTTTTCTAGAAATTCTCTAATGTAATAAATTAATGGTTTGGTTGCTACATTCTTACAGTAGGCCATTCTTTATTAAGGAGATGTCAACATGCTCGTGGCCATAACCTCACTTTCCGCACGTTTTGTTTTGAATATTATGGTTTTGTGATTTGATTTCCCAAACTTGTATTTTAGAAAAATCTATCGGAAAATAGTCAATTATGGGGAAAAAGTCGAAAATTGGAAAACAGAGAAAGGATAAGTTTTATCACTTAGCCAAGGAAACAGGTGAGATATCAATATAGTAACATTTATATTGTGAATAAATTATTAATTTTAATGATACCTTTGATTATTTAAATTGACCTCCAATAATTCTTAAATACAACAAAATAGGTAACTAAAATCATTGAACTTACATCTAAATTTCCTACCACAATAGTACATGTTTTCTATTATAATTCATTTACATGTTTTTGTTTTATCTTTTCTATAAATATGTAATTTCCAGGTTTTAGATCCCGTGCTGCCTTCAAATTAATTCAGCTAAACAGGAAGTTTGAGTTCTTACAAAAGTCAAGAGTATGTCTGGATCTGTGTGCAGCTCCTGGAGGATGGATGCAGGTGGCAAAGCAAAACATGCCTGTCTCCAGTATTATTATTGGTGTGGACTTATTTCCCATCAAACCCATTCCTGGTACTATTTCATTAACTGAGGATATTACTACTGACAAATGTAGGGTAAGTCAATATTTTAAGGTTCAAATCTAAGGTTTATTGATGTTTCATCTTTTGATTCTTATATATTTTTTTTTTTATTCATTAAACGGGAAACCCCAATTACAAAAAAAAATTAATTATAAAATACAGTTATGTCAATAATTAATAATCCTTACTTAAACTATTAAGAGTTAAGTACTTTACTAAAAAAAAAGACTCTAAAGTAAATAAACAAAAAAAAATATCTTTGTATTAACTAATAAATTAGGAACATAAATTCTCACTTGGTTTACCCATCAAACAACATATTAATTAAAAATATTAATTGAACAATACTAAGTATTCAAAATTTTCATTAAACTACCCTTAAAAGACCTATATGAATTGCTAAAAACATCTAGCCTCTCCTCCTGATCCAAAAAATCTAGAGATCTCTCCAAAAAAGAGTTTTTACCATAATTGGTTCTATGGAACCTAATATGAAATAAATTGTTTTGTCTAAGTGTTCTCTGAGGAATAGAAAATTTAACCTGGGAAAGTAAATCTGGACAGGATGTAATACCATTCAACAACTTATAGATAAAACAGATGTCAAACATTGTTCTTCTTTTATCCAAAGACAAACACTTAACATAATTCAATATTTGGGAATAATCATGATTAGCAATAAGATCTAAATTAAACATGTAGTTATAATATCTTAAAAATTTGTTTTGCACACTCTCCAGTAATGACTTATAGACATTATACTGGGGAGTCCAGATAATTGAGCCATACTCAAGCTGTGATCGTACCAATCCCACATATACAGATTTGACAGCCTGCAATGATAACCCCTCACAATTTCTAAGCGTAAAACCCAACATTCTATTAGCTTTTACTACTATTTGGTCTATATGATTGCAGAAGTTTAATTTCGTGTCAAACAGTATTCCTAAATCCTTAGCAACATCCTTCAATTGAAGTTTCTGGCCGTTAAGTGTGTAAAATGATGGTATCCTACTTTTTTTCCTATGAAATGAAATTTGGAAGCATTTATTAATATTCAAATCCAACAAATTATTTTGACACCACAGAGAAAGGCTATCAAGATCTTTCTGTAAGAGGCTGATATCAAGTTCATTCATAATAACCAAGAAAAGTTTGAGGACATCAGCAAACATTAAAAATTCACAATACTCCAAGACATCCCTAAGGTCATTAACAAACAAACTAAATAGTAAAGGTGAGCAGTGTCCACCTTGTGGCACTCCAGAACAAACTTCAATCACCTTAGATATAAAATTACCAAGTTTAATCACTTGCTTTCTATCACTAAGAAAGCTAAGCAACCATTTTAGCAATCTATCAGAAAAACCTATATTTCTCAATTTTTCAATCAATAACAAATGATTTACCTTGTCAAACGCCTTGGAGAAGTCTGTATATACAGCATCAATTTGATACCCCCTCTCCAAGGCATCTGACAACTTGTTGTGGTATATGAGTAAATTTGTAAGAGTGGACCGACCACCTCTAAAACCATGCTGTTCCTCAACAATAATTTCTCTACATTGCCAATCTAAATGGGCAAACATAAGGCTGTCAAAAATTTTTGGGGTTGGATGACACTATGGACACACAACGATAATTTCTGACATCATCCCTCGACCCTGATTTAAAAATAGGAGAAATATAACCTTCTTTCCATATGTCTGGAAATGTTCCAGAAATAAGAGATAAGTTAAAAAGTTTACATAGTGGCTGTGATAGTGCATATCGACAGTTTTTTAAAAGAATATTGGGGATTCCATCTGGACCAATCATTAACTTATTAGGCAAAGCCCCCAGCTTATCAAACACCTCCGCCAGACTTATGACAGGACAGTCAATATTAATTTGGCTAAAAGACTTTTCGGGTGGGGTTGTGTTTGCATTTGAATAGACTGCAGAAAAGTGAGTAGCGAATAAATCAACAATCTGCTGACCATCAGTTGCAACACTATTATCTAAAAACATTTCCCCTGGTACAATGTTAGATGCTCTTTTCTTATTAACGAACTTCCAAAAATTTTTTAGATTATTAGTCAAGTTCTCATTCAAAGTAGCAAGATAATTTCTGTAGCACTCTTGACTTAACCCTTTACACTGAGCTCTCAGAACAGTAAATTCACGATAATCTCTTTCATCATGGAATAGTTGGTATTTTTTATGCTTACTTTTTTTGAAAAAAATACCAATCTTCTTAATTCGGTAGAAAAATATGGAGGAAAGCTAAATGTCTTATATTTTTTTTGAGGCACAAAACATTGTATACCAAAATTTAAAATGTTATAGAACTCTGACACCATAATGTTAATATCGTCTACTTGGACCCCATTATGAGCATTTGACCAATGTACCCCTGGCAAATTGAAGTCACCCATCATGTAAAACTTAGTGCTAGGATACATAGAACAGATTTCTTCAATTGTGATGCAGTGATCACTATAGATATCATTAGAGGACCCTGGGGGAATATATACACCGCCAACTATAAAACTTGATCCTGAACATTTACATAACTAAAAACAGCTGTTCAAAGTGAGATTCTGTCTTTTTAATGATTGAAGCTTGTATGTGATTTTTTACCAGTATTAGCACTCCACCACCTCTACTCTTTGATGTAATCTGCACATTTCTATCAGCACAAAATATACTGTAATTACAGCAACTAAGTTCTTCCGAAAAAATGTCCTCATTCAACCAACTCTCCGTAATAACAATAATATCATAACTTGAACAATCCAACATTAACTTCAACTCAGCAATTTTGGTACGAAGCCCTCTGACATTCTGGTAATACATTTGTAATGGGGTATTGGCTAGTTTTTTCTCGTGTTACGTGTGTTATCTCTCAGGCTGTCTTTCCTTACAACCTTGGGACATCCATTGATGTACCTATCATTTTCTTCGGCATTCCTCTCTTGCAGCTCAGTTTTGACCTTCCTAAACTGGTCTCTTTGCATCATCGTCTGATCTAGATTAATGCTGTACTTAGTCCCCGACAATTTTTTCTTAACTTTTAACACCTCTTTAACAAAAGCCTGTTCAGTACAGACCACTTTTAATGGCCTGCATGAGCCTGTCCTTATAGTGCCAATTCTAAGAACTTTTTCAACTTTATCGAGTCCTCGATCTACCTTCATCAGCTTAAAGACATCTTGTAACACTTTCTTGTCATCTTCGATTCTATCCAGTATTACCTTTCTATAGCATCCTATATTACTTTTTATGTGTTTTTATTTACTACAAAGATCTTTATGCTTGAATGTAAAATACAGTTATGCTATGAATATGAGTATTACTATATATTCAGGAATGTTCTAAATACAAACATGTTGGTTTTTAGAAATGCCTTTGGGTGCTGCAAAGAAGAAAGTGAGTCACTCAAAAATGTTTTGTAAATACAGTGAAAGCTCTCCTTGTGGACAGTCTATAATCCCATAGAGGTCCTCCTATAGTATATCCTATCCTATAAGTGGACATCTCTTTTAACCAGACAAAGTTCCTGGAACCGAATTTCAGCATATCATTTTCAATGTTAAATGCATTCCAATAAGCGGACGCTCTTATAAACGGATGCAGACACTAGATTTTTCTGTATGTGATCAAAAAATCTCCCATAAGCGGACATGAAACTCTAATACCCGGACGATTTTTAGTTCTGCTTATTGCAATGCACATATATTATCTACATACATAAAATTCGGTAATTCCCCAATTTATATTAGGTGATTCCCCATTTACGCATTTCGTTGGCTAGCCAGTATGTAATCTTGTGGTTTATCTTCAGTTCAGGCAAATTCATAGTTGATTGAGATATTTTATTATTGTAAAATGGCACAAAAAAAAAAGGATGTTCTCGTTAAAGGAAAAGATGGAAGTTGTTAACATATTAGACAGAGAAAGTGTTTCAGTTCGTCATTTGGAAAAGAGGTTTAATATAGGGAAAACGCAAGCAGCTGAAATTGCCTAAAATAAGGAAGATATCAGGAGTAAATGGCAATCAGGAACTAATATAAATTAAAAAAAGGATTTTTTAAAAAAGGAAGGTTTTGCTATAGACAAAATATGTTTTGAGTGGTTTGTGAAAGCTAGAAGTCAGAACATTCCAATCTCAGGGCCGTTAGTGAAAATGAAAGTTAAAGAAATCGCCATTACTTTGGGCTATAATAATTTCAGTGCATCCGACGCTGACCGGTGGCTGCAAAAGTGGCGCAAGAGACATAGTGTGAGTTTCAAATGCATATCTGGCGAAGCTGCTGCAGTAAATCAAGTTGATGTGTCACAACTTTTGGAGAAACTTCCGTCCATGTTGCTTGGCCACAAACCAGAAGACGTGTACAACGCAGATGAAAGTGGACTTTTTTTTCGCGCATTGCCCGACAAAACTCTGTCCCTTAAAGGAGAAACATGTGTGGGTGGAAAGTTGTCTAAAGATAGACTAACCATTTTATTCTGTGCAAATATGGCAGGTGAAAAATGCGATTTGATTGTGATCGGGAAAGCAGCTCGTCCCCGTGTTTTAAAAAACGTTGCTATTAAGGATCTACCAGCGACTTCGAAATCCAACAAAAAGGCATGGATGACGCGAGAAATCATGTCTGAGTGGTTACTGGAATTCGACCGGAAAATGGGAATCCAAAAGAGGCAAGTTCTTTTATTTTTAAGAAGAAATCGACTAGTATGGATACTGTTTTAACTGAAGTCAACGATAGAGCACTGAGGGCTAACAATATTATAGTATACAATGCACCTGAATCCAATTGTAATAAAATTCAAGACAGAATCCAAGATGATCAGCAAAAGGTATCTGAACTTCTGTTATCTATAAACAAAGAATCGGCTGTAGACAAAATGGGCAAGGTTATTAGATTGGGAAAGCAAAGAGATAATTATGTTCGGCCACTTAAGGTAGTGTTTTCCGAGAGCAGGATAGTTAAGGATATACTGTCGGCTGGACGAAAGGTGCCTGGGAATCATACATATAAAATTAAAGGTGATTTAACCATGATGCAGAGAGAGTGCATCAAACGGGTGGTCACTGAACTCAATAGAAGGAAGAATGGTGGTGAAACAAATCTTTCAATTAAATATAAAAATGATGCACCATATATCGCTACGACTACTGATACTTATAAATCTGAGAATACAAGAAAAAACACTGTTTAGCCCCAATACAAGTATTTTGTTTTAATGTTGGTGGTTTGAGGACTAAAATTGAAGAACTCCGTAAACTAGTTTTATGTTCTCAATACAGTGTGTTGGTGTTTGTGGAGAGTTGGCTCTCTGATAGATTCTCTGATGCTGAGTTGGCTGTAAAATCATTTAACCTGTTCCGCTGTGATAGATCTCGTGTCACTAGCAGTAAGAACCGAGGTGGGGGAGTATTAATATATATAAGTGATAGAATTAGTTCTAAAAGGATAAAGTTGGCATATGATTCTGTGGAACAATTGTTTATATCATGTAAAGTGGGTAACAATAATCTTATTATTGGAGGGGTTTATATTCCCCCTAATTCTGAAATTAGTTTGTATGAAAGCCATTGCCACTTGATAGATATTCTCCAGCAGGAGTATTCTGATTACAAATTTTATGTCTTTGGTGATTTTAATGTACCAGATGCTTGCTGGGGGAGTGACAATCTTGGCGCTGTGGTTGAGTGCAGTGCTAACTCTCCAGGTTTAACTCTAGGTCAGTTTTATGCTTATTTGAATTTTTTTCAAAAAATAACAATACCTAATGATAGATTGGTTTATTTGGATCTGATCTTCACTTATAAAAGTAATCTTGTGGTAACAGAAGCAATCAACAACCTTTTTGATAAATCTCAAAACCACAAAGCGTACAACTTTCAATTAGATTTGTGTGGTGAATTCAAGCCAAATGTAGAGTATGTAGAATTTTATTATGATTTTAAGCTTGCAGATTATGATGGCATTAATAATTACTTGTCTGAAATTGACTGGACTACAATACTGAACACGACTGATATTAACATAGCTGTCTCTCAATTCTATCACATTTTAAATATGGCAATAGCCCTTTTTGTTCCTCTCAAAAGATATAAGATGTCTGATTTTCCCAAGTGGTTCTCAGGTGAACTTAAATATCTAGTAACACAGAAGAAGATTGCTCACAAGATTTACATCAGTACTCGTGATCAATCTGATTATGTCACTTTTTCTAATCTCAGGGCGAGGTGCAAAACTTTAACGAATATTTGCTACCGTGATTATATTTCAAATTTAGACCAATTACTGTGTACTGACCCTAAAAGGTTTTTGTATCACCTCAACAGTAGGAAGGCGGTAAATAAAATTCCAAATTCAATGTATTATGGTGATAATGAATTTTCTGGTTGCGAACAGATAGCGGAGGGTTTTGCCCAGATTTTTTCAACTGTCTACAATACTAATATAAATAAAAATAACAATTATTATATGGGTCAACAGGTGGGAGAAAATATGACAATTCCTAATCCCCAACTGTCTGTTGGTTTGATTTTTGATAAAATTTTAAAATTAAAGGCCAAAGTTAGTTCAGGTCCTGATGGGATACCAAACTATTTTTTACAAAAATGTGTCTGTACTGTTTCTTGCCCTCTATTCTTCCTTTTTCAGAAATCCCTTGGCTCAGCACTCTTTCCGTCATTATGGAAGCATAGTTTTGTGGTACCAATATTTAAATCAGATGATAATGACCAAATAGGCAACAATAGGGGCGTTTGCATCCAGTCGGCCATTCCAAAACTGTTGGACAGTCTTATCTAAGACCAAATTTATTTCTATTGCAAGGAGCTGTTGCTCAATTAGCAGCATGGGTTTAGTTCGGGCAGATCTACGATCACTAACTTGTTGATCTATCAGCAGGATCTGTTGGATGCCTTGGAGATGGATGTGATTTATACAGACTTCTCCAAGGCTTTTGATAGAGTCGATCACAGAATCTTGCAGGAGAAACTTAGAGTGTTTGGTTTCTCCAATCATATAGTTGCCTGGTTCACAAGCTTCTTGTCTGGCCGGTTACCAGGTTAAATTGGAGATCCAGCAATATCAATGTATGTTCTGGTGTACCTCAGGGTGGACACTGCTCACCATTGCTCTTTAACATTTTCATTAATGATATAGCTACATGTTTTGAAACTAGTGCCTTTTTATTGTTTGCAGATGACCTGAAATTTTATAGAGTAATCCAGACTCCCAAAGACCAAATTTTGTTACAGAATGACCTGAATAGGCTAAATGATTGGTGTGTCAACAATATCTTATTCTTAAACATAAAGAAATGTAATTATATTAGTTTTCACAAAAGAAGTAAAAAAGTTGTAACAACATACAATATAGAGGGAAGCCCTGTTCAGTATTCTGATACAATCAAGGATCTTGGCATTTATTTTGACGATCATTTAAATTTTAATATACACATAAATAATATAGTGGTTAGGTCCTCCAGTGTTCTGTCGAGAGCTATCAGTCGAGACCTGTAAGAGAGTGTACATGTCTTTGGTGGTTTCTTTATTGGAGTATGGCTCAATGATATGGTCCCCCTATTACATGAACAGCTGTCTGGCCCTTGAAAGGATTCAGAATAAGTTTTTGAGATTTTGTCTATTTAAATTAAATTTGGAAATACCGAACGATCATGTTTATGATGATGCACGGGAAGTGCTGGCTATGACAACATTGAGAGAAAGACGTATTCGTGGTGATTTAACCTTTGTATTTAAGCTTCTTAATGGTCTGATTGTGTGCCCCGACCTTCTCGGTAGAATTAGCTTCAATGTCCCCTCAAGACTCTTGAGACGAAACCGACTATTTGCTTTGCCTTTTCACAGTACCAACTATGCCACTCACTCCCCTATCGAAAGAACCTTAAATATTATCAACCATGAGTGTTTCGGGCCTGTTTATAATATATGTTTAATTACTTAAATCAAGCTTATTTCGATCTTAATTATATATCAAGTTATCAAGGCCAGACTGTAAAGAAATAGGGACGCTGCTTCAGTCACACTGAAATAAGTTGATCCTTCTGTTTTCGACGCACACCCTTAGTGATTATGTAATGAGCGAAATAAAATCGAAACGAAATAAGAAGAGACACAATTTGACGTAAAAGGAAAAAGAGTGACTCGACTTACCCTAGTAATAAATGAAGTAAAGGATGTTGATATAAGGAACACCCCAATCAGCTTTCATTAAATCGACGAAGACGTGATGCACTTCGGTATTATCTCGCATGAGATTTAGGTACCGATTCAATAATTGCCGTAGTACTACTACTTTCCGGTATCACACACCTGTTCCGTATTTTGGCGGATGACCTCGGTCAAATAGCTTACTCCTCTCGCCCCGAGGGGTCCATAAGGTAAAGTAGGATAAAAAAGCAAGGCTTTATGGAAGGAACATTGGAGGAAGAGAGTAAGGAAATGTAAGACAGGTCGAGTTTAAATATTAACAATTTACCAAGAAACGCGTGTGTTATACCGGGTGAACCTTTATATGCAAAATCAATGTAAATAAACCAAAATAAACAAAGTATTACCGAACTAATTATTAAATATCTTAAACTTTAAAGAAAACTTATGTTAACTAAAAATAAGTAAAATTAGCAAAAAGTAATAAAAGAAGAGAGAACGAAACAATGAGGATATTGAAGTTGTGGGCATTGGCTTGTCTGGTTTTAGGAATCAAATTAGAGAGATTGTGTAAACTCTTCTGTTGATTTTATGTTGGTTTGCCTGTAAAAACATATTTGTATTTTAGCTATTTTAAGTTATGGTTAGGTGTAACTATGGAACTTTGTAATATTTTTTTTTGTAATGGGGTTGATCCCGTCTATTAAATAAATAAATACATTTTTAGACAAAGCATGCTCTCATCCTCGTGATCTGAAAATGAAAAATGTGAAAATTATATTTTTACCGCCAAACACAACTTTAATTTGTCAGCCCTTGGATCAAGGTATTATACAGAACTTTTATTATCGGCATTTGATTTTAAAACATATTTTAACAAAACTTGACGGTGTCCAAAGCTTATCTGAGCTTACAAAGTCTATTAATGTGTTAGAAGCTTTGTATTTTATAAAAACAGCATGGGATAAAGTAAATTCCTCTACAATTAAGAACTGTTTTGGCAAAGCTGGATTCAGAAAAAGTGGATGTAGCTCAGAATTTGCTGAGCAAAATTATTGCGATGCTAAAGACGACCTGCCCTTAGCGACACTTGCTCAGTTACTGCCACATGCCGAACATTTAGGAGTAGCAGACCCCCAGAAATTAGATGATTTCCTGGCCTTAGACAATAACATAACAACAGAAGAAAATGCCATTGACAACTTTTCGAATTTGGATGTAGAAAGCCCAGGCCAACTTGAATATGGTAGTCCAAACGACTCAGAAGAAGAAATGGAACTGGTGGACTCACTAAGAGGTTCAAAAACTATAAATTCATATGGGGAAGCTCTAAATCATATTTCTATATTGAAAAAATTTGCTAAAGATGATTTCATTGCATTTCAACATTTAAAAAATTTAGAAAGTTGTTACGAAAATTGTCTCCTTCAGCACAAGATGGTGAAATTTCGTCAAACATTTAAAACTTTTTTCAAAAAGCTAAAGAATAATGTTATTTTTTTAAAAATTCTTGTACCATGTATTGAAGCATTTATGTTTTTGTATGCGTATACATACATATAGATATATAGAATAAATGCATACTTTAAAGATGTGGTGAGTTTCTGTTTCATTTTCCTCATGATTATGTATTACCTCATTTCCTCATGATTATATACCCCGTTATTTATACTCTATACTCACATACTCTCTTTTAAACGGACACCTCCCATAAGCGGACAAAAGTTACGGAACCGGGAGTGTCCTCTTTCACTGCTTTCACTGTATTTGAATTAATGCTTAAAAGTTTATATTTTTGCATCTGGAAGATTGCTCATCTGTCTGGTATGGAAAAACGATAACACAATTATTCACATGTGACTATTGCAGATTCTGAACGTAAATATATTTTATCATTTCTTGCCAAATATATTTTATAATTTTTTTACCCCAAACACATAAAATAATAATGACTAAAAAATTAAATTTTCCAAGCTTCTTAGATAGAGTTAGAATAAATAAAAACTATAAAACACAATTAACCATTGTAAATATTTAATTTTAGTATTTTTTAGCTCAAGCTCTAAATTTTATTGAAATATATGTAACCTTGCTATTTGATTTGTGACACTGACTGTGTCTTTATTAAAAAAATTTTGTACTCTTGAAAAGGAAGAATGAGGTATTCTTACTTGTTTAACATAATACTTGAAAGATCAATTTACCTTGCAATTTACCAATAGCAAAATATTCATATACACACAACAATATAATATTTTCATACTCTCAGGTAAACTGGAAACTAAAATAGATGGTAAAAAATAAAATGAATACAAATTGACAACAATCTAAAACTGCAGGAAATTAGCTTAAATTTCAATCAATGTCATAAAACTCTTCTATAAACTATAATAAACTGTAGCATATTATAAAAGGTAACTTATTAAATTCCCTTTTCATAATTTATTTTTCACCACTGAAATCTTACAAACTTAGTTAATAAAATTATCAAATTTGATTGAAATAATTAAATATTAATCTAAAAAAATTTAATGCTTATTTACATTTAGATTTTAAAACAAGTCATACTTTTTAATCCACAATCCACTTTGTGAGAGTCAGATTACATTGTGAGGTTCTTTTTAGTGAGGTTATATTAGATTTTTAAATAATTATTTAAACCGCCTTCTCACCCTTACCTACTTCATCAAAAAATTCGTTGTTACATAGATGTAAAAAAAAAGAAAACAGAAATAATAAAAGTATGTTGAAGTACATACTTTAGCATATGCAAAGCAAAAAAAAAATATAAGTATATAAAATAAAAAAGCATAACAACCTATATACTAAAGCAGACAATACCAGAAAGACCCTCCAAGACCTATCTAATTTATACATTAACCCAAAATTATCTGGGATTGGGATAATTATAAATAATTATGCCAAAAAATGAGCAGATTTAGTCCTCCATTGTGTACGGGGGCAGAAGGCTTTTTAACCATCTACCCCTTTATCTATTTTTTCTTTTTTTATTCTTCTTTTACTTTTTTAATTGTGTTGCTTGTGTTCTATATTCTATGTATGTAAGAATTGTTAAAATTTTTATATTTTTGTAAAAGATTATGTTGTCAACTATCTTTAAGGTTTTATATAATGCTTTGTTAACAACATACTATGTTATGTAACAATAAAGCTATGTTTGACTTTGACTTTGACTTAACATTTTCAAAATGTCAACAGTTTTGATAAATAAAACCTAACCATCTGGCAGAATCAGAAATTATTTTTGCTATATGCTGAAACTTAATTTGGCATTAGATTTCCCCAAAGGAATTCACAATCATCTTCAGTATCTATTTTTGTAAATAATTTGATAGCATCTATCATCTGCAATAACAGTAAACTCTGGCAATACATTAATTTGGCAAGATTCTTAATAAATAATAAAAATAGAAGTGCCCCCAATGTGGATCCTTTCAGAACTCCCAAGCACACTTCATATATATGAGACCTAAAGCCTTTATATTACAAAAACTGTTTTCGACCTCGTAAATAAGATTTTATTATAGGGACTACATCCTTAGACCAAAATATGTACGTTTATGAAGGAATACAAAGTGGTCACTTTGGTCAAAAGCTTAAAAAAGTAGAAATTAAGGTAAATTATATCAACTTAACCCCTATTATCTAAATGCTGACACAAATCATTTAGGCAAGCTAGCTTTACTGCACAGAAGGGATTTTTAACACATTAAAATTGATTGGGTGCTATGTCTAATTGGACATGGGAGTATATTCTATTAAAAAGAACTATTTTTAAAAGTTTAGCTCTATAATTTCGAATGTCATTCTTTGGTCCCTTATTAAATATTGGGGATATTCTTGTAGTCTTCCATCTATCGGGGAAGACTGTTGAAGATAAGGTAAGATTAAAAATATGTGCAACAGGCTTTGACAAAACGCGAATGTAATCTCTTACAACTAAACTTGGCACTTCGTCGTTACTGGAGATCAATTTATTTATTATTTTATTAGAGGCAATGACAATTTCCTCCTCCGAAAAATTACAAGAGCAATTTCGAGGGTTGTTAATAGTCTTCCTCGATTCAATACGTACAAAGTCAGAGGGATCCAATTCAACATATACTCTTTTAAAGAAAGTTCTAAAAGCATCAACAATTCGCTGTGGATCTTTTATTTTGTATGATCCTGAAGCAGCATTACTCCGGGAATATCAGAAATTCCTTTTTTATTTGTTATAAGTTCCAAAAATCAGAAAAGCTTACATTAATTCAATTTTCGGCTGTTTGAGAATATTCAAAAAAACACCCTAATTTCTTCTGAGCTATTTATAGTAATAAGTTCTATATTTTTTAAGTTTTTTCTGAATTAAGTTTTTTAATTTGATGTTTTTTTATGATATCGGAATTAAACCGGATTGACTTCTTTAAGGATTTTAAGAGAAACTGCTCTATGAAATATTTCATTAAGTGTACTATAAATGGTGTTAAGTGCGGTGCAAGATACATTAAGATGCAAGGAGGCAAACACCTCCTGCTAGTCAGCAGCTTCGGTTAGGCTATTTAACATTGGATAGTTTGCACATTCAAAATGAAAACAATTCTGTGCTAGTAAATTGGGACTGAAATTATTAGTCTGTGGTAGTTAATAATTTACTTCTATCATTATATAACAAAATATTGAATGACGAGTTCCTTTCGACTAGAAATCTATGTTTACTACCCGAACCGAATAACCTTTTAGTTGAACTGACCATTTGCGGCGCTACTTCCATGACGGATGATTCGACAATTTTTCATCGGACCTCAAATCATCTGTCAGATCTCTGGGTGCACTGTTCGAGTCATGGTGGTAATTTACTAATTGGTGTCGTCTACTTTCCACCTCAGTCTGGCTTTGATGCCTATAAGATCTTCTGTGCGACTGCCGAAAAAGTTCGGCGAAACAATCGAAATGCCAATATCGTAATATTTGGAGACTTAAATTTACCCAATATACCATGGGAAATTGACAATGAAGATATGGTTCCAAAGAACTTTAACTCTACAGAGGATGAGCTGCTCTTAAATACAACTTTATATTTGGAAATGATTCAGGTCAACTTTATCAAGAACCATATAGATAAACTTTTGGATATGATCTTTACAGACACGCCCCACAACATCAAGGTATCTCTTGTCGATCCAGCATTGTGTAGGCTTGATTGCTATCATTCAGCTTTGGAAATGCAGTTATCATGGGAAATATTCCCACATATAAAAATAGAGCTAAGACCAAAATCCATTTATTTGAGCGTGCAAATCATCAGGAAGTTACTCAATATTTTGCTTCAGTCAATTGGGATCAAGTGTTGATGAAATGGTGGATGAATTTTATAAGCATATAACATTTGTTGTTGATAAGTTTGTGCCCAGCAAGACTATTGAGCACGAAAAGTTTCCATTATGGTACAGTCAAGACCTGAAAAACAAAATTGCTTGTAAGAACAGGCTTCATAGAATATATAAAAGGTCAGGTCTACAAGGGGACTATAATAATTATTCTGCGGTTAGATTAGAGACAAAGTACCTCATGGATTTGTGTTACCTTCTCTTTGTCACTAATACAGAACAAATGATACCAGGTAATATGAAGTATTTTTGGTCCTATGTTAAGAATCTGCGTAAAGATAAAGGAATACCAAAATCTATGGAATACAAGGGGATGACTATGGAGACTCCCGAGGAAGTATCTGAGGCTTTTGCCGACCATTTTGAATCCTGCTATTCGGATTTTTCTAACAAATGCATTACATCTGTTCCAGAAAATCTGGTGTCTGTTCTTTCACATCATATTTTTACCAATGAAGAATTACTGGACAAACTTAACTCATTGCATGCCAATAAAGGATCAGGACCTGATGGAACCTCACCAGTGTTTATCAAAAACTGTTCATCTGTGTTGGTTGTGCCTCTTCAGTTAATTTTTCAGAGGTCATTTGATACATCTTCATTTCCCACGTATTGGAAGCTGTCAGTTCTATTCCCTATTTTTAAAAGTGGACGCAAAACTGAGATTGGAAATTATAGGGGTGTTTCCTTGCTTTCAGTTTTCTCCAAAATATTTGAATCAATTTTGGCTGATGGAATATTTAACACCTTTAAATCCTATATTTCTCCAAAACAACATGGCTTTTACAAAAGTAGATCAACGGCGACAAACCTAGCGGATTTTCAGGATTTTTTAAGTAAAAATATCGAAAAAGGCTATCAGATTGATGTTGTTTACACCAATTTACAAAAAGCATTCGACAGTGTATGCCATAGTCTGTTGATAAAGAAACTTGAAGCATTGGGAGTAATACATGGATCATATCTGAAGTGGATATATTCATATTTGAATAGTCGTACTCAACAAGTCAAGCTAAGGGGAGCAACTTCTAGGGAAATTCGAGTGACTTCTGGAGTGCCTCCGGGATCACATCTTGAGCCAATTGTGTTCCTTTTATATATAAATGAAGCTGTATCTGTTTTTAAACACTGTGAATGTCTTTTATATTCTGACGATCTAAAATTTTTTTGAACTATTGACTGTGATGAAGACTGTTCCTTAGTGCAACTAGATTTAAATAATTTTAATCAATGGTGTGTAGAAAAATTTTTGAACCTTAATGTTAAAAAATGTAAAGTTATGTCCTTTCACCAGAAAAAAGTTCCATATAGTTTTACATATACATTAGACGGATGTTTGCTGGAAAGTGTAGACACTTTTAATGATTTAGGTGTTATTTTTGACCATCAATTGACTTTTAATGCTCATGTTGATAACATCACGATGAAGGGTTTTAGAATGCTAGGTTTTATTAGGAGACATTGTGATTAAATCAGTGATATTAGAACCATAAAATGGTTATACAATAGTTTATTTCGTAGTGTTTTAGAATACAACTGTATTGTCTGGTCACCATTTTATAACATACATATTAATCGTATAGAAGGAGCTTAAAATAAGTTTTGCAAATTTTTACTTTATAAACATAGGTTCCCTTATGAAACTATGTTATAACATTAGATGTCAGCTAGTTAGGCTGCAAACTTTGGAAAAAAAGAAGAAATAATCCAAAATCTATTTTTTGTTTAAATTACTTAACGGTAAAATAGATAGTTCTTATTTTTTAAATAGGATATTTTTAAAAGTCCCAAATAGGGTTACACGTCAAAGGATCCTTTTCTATGAACGATCTCACCGTACCAATTATGGATTTAGGTTACAGAACCACTAATAAAATTGTATAATACGCACTATAGTTCGTATGATCTATTTACTTAGGAAAGTCTTGTAATAGTTTTAAAAATAAGATTATAAGAGGAACAGGGGGATAAGTTAGATAATATATGTAGCTACTTTATTTTCTTGTTTTTTTGTTTGATTTATAAGCTTATTGAATATTATTTGTGTTTTTTTTAACATTTAATTTTAATTTCATTAACAATTGCTGATCCCTAAATCCAGAAGTCTTTCATTGATATTATAAAAATCTGTAGTGTTGGGGTGGGAAATCAGGCGTAGCTGTCCAGATGGATTTAAGAGAGGTTTCCAGATTAGGGGTATTATTTTATTTTAGGAAAAATTTCCGTTCTTTTGTTGAATTTCGCTAGAGAAGGAATGTGATGGATGTTGCATATATCTCCACATAAATTAATATATAAATATATAAATACTGACTATCTGTACTAAAAAAATTAGTTTTATTAACACACCAATTTAAAAAAAAACAACTGATAAAAATAATTATTTTCTATTCTCTTATTTAGGTTGCGATAAGTAAGGAAATTAAAACTTGGAAAGTTGATGTGGTTCTTCACGATGGTGCCCCCAATGTTGGTAAAAACTGGCTGCATGATGCCTATTCCCAAGCATGTTTAACTCTTAGTTCCTTGAAACTAGCCACCCAATTTTTACGTAAAGGTGGTTGGTTTGTCACAAAAGTCTTCAGATCCAAAGACTACAATGCTTTAGTTTGGGTGCTAAAGCAGCTGTTCAAGAAAGTTCATGCTACCAAACCGCAGGCATCCAGAAATGAGTCGGCTGAAATCTTCGTCGTTTGTCAAAATTACATTTGCCCTGATAAAATTGATCCTAAATTCATGGATCCAAAATATGTCTTTGAAGAGCTGGAAATTGACCCAAAGAATAAACTGAACATATTCCATCCCGAAAAGAAGAAGAAGGAGAAGGCTGAGGGATATCCAGAAAACGACTACACTTTATTTCACACCCTCAAAGCTACAGACTTTATTAAGCATGAAAATGGCGTGGATATTTTGCAACACGCCTCAGAAATAGTCATTGACGATCCAGATATTTTAAAACATGAGAAAACTACCAAGGAAATACAAGAATGTTTTAAGGATATTAAAGTTTTGGGCAGGAAGGACCTCAGAAATATTATGAACTGGTGGAAGGTGCTCCATGAAGAATGGGAAAAAGAACATAAAACAGAAGGAGAAAAAGGAACTGAAGATGTAGAGGAAGATAAATCAGAAGCTAAAGGTGCACTAGGTTTTTTTTATAAATGTAGTTTTACCCTAATTAATTTTTAGAAAGTGATGAGGAAGATGACTTAAAAGGTGTTGATCAACAAATTATTGATTTGCAAGATGAAGAACAAAAAGACCTTAAGAGGAAGAAGAAAAAGGTGCAAAAGGAAAGAAGAAAGCTTAATGAGAAACTTAATTTAAAGATGGTTCTTAAAGGTATATAGAGACATAATATTTTAAAATGTTGTATCAAGTGATTTATTTTTAGGTGATGATGGTCCTAAAATGGAACAAGATGATATGTTTTCTTTGAAGCAAGTCAAAGATATTAATAAAATGAAAAAAGTGTTGGAACAAGCACCCGATATATTGGCAGACTCTGATGATGAATTAAGTATACCACAGCAGAAATATCTTCGGTAAAAAATATCTATGAATTTTTGTCAATTTAGTTATAATTTGATTATATTTTAGGTATGACAAAGATGAGCAACATTTGGACAGTTCAGGCTTATACTACAAAGACTCAGATTCTGAGCTAGAAATGCAATCTGATAGTGACCAAGATGACAATGTAAAAGAAACGCTTGGTATGTTTATAATTTAAAAGATTTTTTTTTTGCAATATTGTGTTTTCTAGGTTTTGATTCAGATGACTCAAATAAGGAATCCAGCAAGAAAAAAACAAAGAAGCAGACCAAAAAGTCCAAAAAAACCGAAGATAAAGAAGACAAAGAGCATCCTCTTATAACTGATCTAGATTATAGAGATAAGGAACAAAAAAAAGCCCACAAGGCAGAACTGTGGTTCCAGAGAGATATTTTTAAAAATTTGATTGACGAAAAAGATGAGGATGCCGACTTAGACAAAATGGTGGAGGAATATAAGAAAAAAGGGGCAAAAGTAATTGGCGAAGAAAGTGAAGAGATGTCACAAAAATCCAAATCCAGAAAGGCGGAGAAGTCCAAGCCAACTAAAAAAATTGAGACAGATAGTGACTATAGTTCAGAGGAGAATAGTGATTCCGATAGCGATAGTAGCGATTCGGATTACGACATGGAAAAAGCCATGCCAGTTCCTGTAAATAATGCCAAGAAGGATGGATTTGAGGTCGTCAAGAATGTGACAGGTATAAAGACTATTTTGCACTTTTTTATTATCACAATTATATACGAAATTATTTCACTAAATGTTGGATCTCTCTTTACCAATATTCCAACTGGTGTTGTCATAAATATTGTGCAAGAAAAATGGCAGTTATTCCAAAATATCATACCACTTTCAGTTTTTTTAGATCTAATAAATTTCGTTTTTAATAATAAGTATTTTCAATTTAATAATGATTTTTATAGTCAAACACAAAGTCATGGAATGGGTAATTGTTTATCTCCAATATGTGCAGACTTAACTATGCAAGGTTTACAAAAAAAAGCCATTAAAAAACTACTTTTTCAAATACCTTTTTATAAAATGGTATTTGAAAAAGTAGTTATTTCTATCCCTTTAAATCAATACCACACCATTTTAACGATATTTAATAATTATTACCCGAAATTACAATTCACTATTGAATGGGAAAAAAATAAAAAAATCTTTTCTGGCTATTGAAATTTATTTTTCTTTATTGAAGCCAACATTTTCAGAAAACTACATCAATTATTTTTCTGTCCATCCATTAAAGGATAAATTAAATATTAATAACTTATAAAGTAGGGCAATATCAAAATCACTAACGAAATATTACAATTCAAACATGGAATCTATTTAGAAAATGCTTATAGATAACAATTATCCATTGTCGTGAATTAGGAGAATTTTTAAAAAATAAATAATACCGTCCTACCATAACAAATAATTTCAAACGAAAACTTAAATTTAGATGAAAAAAAAATTACAGATTACCATATGTTTTTGGACTAACAGCAAAACTAAAAATGACTATTGATAAGTACAGAACCTTAGACAACAAGCAACTTACAATAACACAAAAATGTTGTAACACAATTAAAACAAATTACTTTTCAAAACTAAAAACAAAAACGGAAAATCTTCTAATGTCACGTCATTTATCGCATTCCATGTAACAATTGTTACAAATGTTATGTAGGACAGACATCGAGATATTTAAAAGACAGACTTAGGGAACATAAAAATAACCAAAAGCACTACCTACTCAAACAAAACCTGACCGCTTTAGTACTACACAAACAAGAGGCCACAACTTACACTTCGACAATATATCAATTTTAGATCAAAATACTAACTATAAGAAGATTACAATATCAGAAATGATACATATTAAAAAGAAATAATTCTGTCAACAAAAGAACTGATATAGAAAAACTAAGCTTACTACAACATCTTAGATAAAATAACATAACAACTGCTAAAACTACTTTCAAATTTGAGTCACCAAAGAAAAAAATCAAGATAAACAATTGATAACCATCGATAGTACCATATTTCATTATTGTACTTTTCCATTATACCAAAACATTTTAATTCGTACGTGTCTTGTCTTGTGTAATGAAATATCCATGTATTGTCCGTGATACCTAAATATTTTTTCTCTCTATGTTAATATTTATTTTTAAGACTAAGTTCAGGATTTTAAAATGTACTTAACGTCTATTTTGTTTAATTTATTTTATTTAAAAAAAAGAGGTTTAAGTAGAATAAGAAATAATTTCTCCCCTTTTTTTATATACAGTGCATCCCAAAAGTTATGTCTAAATTCATTTAAAATTCAGGGGTGTGTTCGAAAAAAAAACGTTGGAACACGTCGATTTTTATTTCAAGTTGCGCATTTTTGTACGTGAAGTTTGTATATACAGGGTTGCTCAAAAATAAATTACGACCATCAACTTCATTTTTTCTAAAGTCAACAGTTATCGAAAAAAAGACGATTCATGTAACAAATAAAAAAAGAACAAAAATTAAGTTAAATGTTCAAAATGGTTGCTATTCACGGCTTGACAATATCCAAGGCGATCAATAAAGTCTCGTCGCACATTTTCAATCTCTGCGAATTCTCTCTTTCAAATCGTCTAGATTATTTGGCCTATTAACAAATACCTTCGACTTGAGGTATCCCCACAAAAAAAAGTGCATTGGTGTTAGGTCAGGCGACCTAGCAGGCCATTCGATGGGTCCTCTTCTTCCTATCCACCGATTGGGAAAGGTTTCATCCAAAAATTTACGCACAGTGGCAGCATAGTGCGGAGGAGCGCCATCTTGCTGGAAAATTAGTTCTTCGTCAGGATAGTCTGGGTCTAATGGATTTGGAAATAAAGCTAGTAATGCTGGAACTAATTCAAATTGGAGAAAATCGAGATACACTTGTCCCGTTAAAGTCTGTTCACAGAAAAAGGGGTCTATTACTCTTCCGCGCACTATTCCTCACCACACATTTAGTTTTTGAGGTTACTGGGTGTTTACCTCCATCATCCAATGCGAATTTTCTGTTGCCCAATATCGACAATTTTGCCTGTTCACACTACCATTCAAATAGAACGTGGCCTTATCGGAAAAAATAATATTTGTTACTAAATTATTATTTAGATTGCACATGTTTTGTAAGCGTTAACAAAACTCATTTCGCCTATCGAAATCGTCATCAAATAACTCTTGCACAGGAATAACTTTGTAGGGGTGATATTTGTGCTTTTTAACTATTCGGTGAACTATAGATTTCGCCATGTGTAAATTTGCCCCATCTGCGACAGAGGAGTGCATGGATTTTCTTCCAAAGAAAGCAAAACGTCAAGTTGTTCATTTTCAACTCGTGCAGGACGACCAGCATTCGGCAGATGTCTAACATGACCGAATTCTCTAAATTTAGCCTCTATTCTACTCACCACCTTTTGACATATCGGAGGACGATCAGGATGGATTTCATTGAATAATTGAGCAGCTTCTCTTTGAGTACGTGTTCTATCACCAAACCCAACCATGCACAGAATTTCTATTTTTTCTCGTTCCGTTAAGTTTACCATTGTGAAAACCGCAACTTTGCTCGTACACTTCACACTTGACAATATCTGTTTGGCGTACAACTGTCATACAGTTTCTATGAAAATACACGGTCACCAGCCGACAATAAAAAATCACGAATTAATGGAATTTTGCTCTGTATAAAAATTCTCAGAGATAAGGTGACTCGTAAGGTGAACTTCAATAATAATGTTTGGTCGTCTTTTTTTCGATAACTGTTGACTTTAGGTATAGGACATGATGCATGAAACATGCGTAGAATTCCACGCGAAATTCAAAAATGAAATAAAAAAAAGGGTGCTTTCATTTGAAAAAATTAAGTTGATGGTCGTAATTTATTTTTGAGCAACCCTGTATATACAAACTTCACGTACAAAAATGCGCAACTTGAAATAAAAATCGACGTGTTCCAGCGTTTTTTTTTCGAACACACCCCTGAATTTTAAATGAATTTAGACATAGCTTTTGCGATGCGCTGTATGTACATATTGCTATTTTTTCAAAAGGTCAAAGTTATTAACTGGTGTTTTTCAATAAAAAAAATCAGTTGGCTTTGTCAACAAATCTTTTAACTCGCGAATAATTTTGTTTATTCCACGCTTATTATAGAATAAACTATTCTCATTCTCGAATTCTTCGAAACAAAATTGAATTGCTTCAAAGTTTTGGAATATTTATCAAACTATTAATTATAACCTTAAGAAACTAGAAGTTAACATTTTAAAAATTTACTATTCCGAAAAGGCGATAAGAATTGGGAAAATTTTAAAGTTAATAAAGTGATATTGTCTTAAATAGAAAACGAATTTTTATTAGTATTTTCAAAACCATCAATTCCGTCAATCAGTTCATCATTTTCTAAATTTGTCAAGTAAAAATTGCATTTTTAGGTGTAGGTGGTGCATCGAGGAAAGGAAAAAAACACAAACTAACCGAAGAAGAATTAGCTTTGGGCACTATGATGATAAATAGCAAAAAAGCAAAAAGGGATTTAATAGATGCTGCTTGGAATAGATACGCTTTTAATGATGATAACTTGCCTGATTGGTTTGTTCAGGACGAACAGAAGCATATGAAAAAAGAAGCGCCGGTACCTAAGGTAAAATACTTTTGTTTCGCAGGTTCTTCACTCAAAATCTCCAAAAAAGACTGACTTAAATTGGTTTTGAAAATATCATTTTATTATATGTAACCTCAATATTACTTTAATAACACAAATTTCCATTTACTTTGCACAATGCGTAAAGGCTGTAAAGATTAACCCTATTCAATAATAGTCATTCTCACACAGAAAGGTTCAACAGCGCTCTGCGACCAGCCATGAAGTTAACAACACAATAGAAGACTTTTTTGACGCAAACTTCACAATATTTACTTTTACTTTACTTTTCACCTGGCAGAGTTTTTATAATCATCCTACAATTATTTATTTATTTATTTATTGATATCACTCAACAGAGAAACTCCAATAATAGGGTGGAAAAGATATATATAAACATGAAATCATCTTATCAAAATAAAATTAATATTATAGATATAACAAATTATTAATAAATATATAAAAAATGAGAAAACGAGATTGTCTGAACTAAGCGAATTCTTTTAATTTCGGCTAGGCCATAGCTAAATATATCGCATTGATCCTGTATAGAGTTGTATGTATTGCAAGCTCTACGTATAGGCAAACATTTTGTAATGTTGGTTCTAGGCCTTGAAATGTAAAAAGTTTGAGGAATGCGAGCGGACGGCCGAGGAGTGTGTAAATTTAGAAGTTGCAAGATCTCTGGCGAGTCAATTAAACGAATCGAATTAATTAATTCATTTATATAAGAACTGTAGATCTGCCGAATTCTTTCTTTCCTGTAAGGATTTTACCTGAAATCTTTCAAGCAAACGATCATGCGAGAAGCCGTCTTTCGCATATTTTATTGAGGTCGCACTTACCTCTGAAAAATATTTAGAGTTGCTTCAAAATCAGATAGTACCTAGTTTCATTGCAATTTATTCAAATGGTGAAAACCCATTTATACCGGCAGATTCGATATGATTCCAACAGGATGGTGCCCCCCACATTATTGGCGAACAGTACGAGTTTAACTTACCAACATTTTCCCAAATAAATGGATTAGAAGGTGGGGGGTGTTATTGAATGGCCTGCAAGGTCGCCAGATTTAACCCTATTGGATTTTTGTCTATGGGGTTGTCTAAAATCTAAAGTTTATTTTGATAAACCTGAAAGTTTAGAAGAATTAAAAAATAGAATTAGAGCCGAAATACAACAAATCCGGCCTCAAACAATAAGTAAAGTATTACGAGAATTTAAACATCAACTTGGTTATTGTCAGGAAGTTAATGGTCAACAATTTGTTTTAATTTTTTTGTTTTGTTTTTTTTTATAAACTGTTCCAAAAATTCCTGGTTATTTATAGAAAATGTAATCGCAAATTTCTTAATAAATATTGAGGTTAGATATAGTAGGACATGGTATACAAAATACACTTTTAAACAGAATGAAAAAATAAAATAAAAAGTGGGTGTTTTTATTTAAAAAAATTAAGTTGATAGTCGTAGCTTATTTTTGGTCCACCCTTTATACATAAATTCGTCATCAAAAAAATCGCGACAAAAAATGAAAATTAACGTGTCCGAGCGTTTTTTTTTCGAACCCACCCCTGAATTTTAAATGAATTTGTTCCAACACAACTTGCGGGTCCTCACTGTATAAACCGGATCTCTTAAAATACCCTTAAGAAAAGCAGATTAGACATCTAATTGTGAACAACATAAATCATATTTAACAAATGAAGATAAAAATAATCTAATACTTGCCATCCTAGCCACGCTTAATAGAGATCGCATAGAACAGGTGAAAATACAACGTGGGGTCAGACGGATATGTCTTCTCGCTTTGATATTCAACTTATCCTGACAAATTTTCAATGAAGACTTTAACGGAATGGAAGAACGTATCTTTTTGAACAGTCAGACTGAATAATATTCGATACGCCGACGATACGATGGAGATGAGAGCAGATATCTTGGAAGCATAACAAGTTAATGGACCATACCACGCAGTACAGTCAATAATATGGTCTTAATATCAACGTAAAGAAAACGAAACAAATGATCAACAGCAAAAGAGATATAAATGGAGATCACCTAGATGTTGACGGAACTCGAATGGAAGGTATCCAACAATATTGCTATTTTGAAACCATCTTAAATAGACAATGACACTGTGCTAAATAGACAATGACACTGACAAGTGCACAAAAAATGAAATGTCCTATAGCAGAAGCAGGACGGTATTTCACAAAATGAGTGCTATCTTCAAAAGTCACAACATATCTCTTGAAACGAAAGTAAGGCACTTAAGATGTCTTTTCTGTTTTATTATATGTCTTAGAATCCTGAACACTCACAGAAGCCACCACTAAACATCTGGAAGCATTTAGGATGTGGCTGTTAGAAGTTCCAGTTTTCGGGATCGGGATCCCGTTTTGAAATCCCGGGATAAAAATCCAAATCCGGATCCCGGGACCGATCATTTTCAGTACATTTGTTCATTACGTATTACATATGTACCTAACAACCTAACTAAAAAGTCTAAAAACAAACTTGAGACAGAAACATCCCTCAAAAAAAAAAAAAACAAAATAACTTTGAAATTAAACAGTTAGTTTTGTTTATAAAAAATAAAATATGCTCTTAAAAACACTAAGCTATCTAAAGATAAATCACTTAAACGAGATCTAAGTTTAGTCGCAAATGTGACCGCCGAAGAAAAGGCTCTTTCAGCTTCGACACTTGTTGGCGGTACTGTCAGTAAATATTCATAACACTGTTGCAAATATAAACCTCTTAATCCTCCGTTCTCGTAAAGTGACATTTCCTTTTTAATTACGTTAATAGTGTTTAGGCGTACTTTGGAATTTTCCGGTCTTTGAAAATTAGATTTTGTAGTTACAGATACAGAACCTATTGCCTCTTGAAGTTTTTGTTTTAGGGTTAAAATCTCACTAGGTTTTTTTTCTTATTTTAGACAGAGACACGTCTTCTTCATCATCAGATTGTGAATCAGGAATCATATTTTTTTTAAATTCTCATTTATATGTTTGATAAATTGAGCTATTGTTTCAGAATTTGGATCTTCACATAAATGGCTTTCAAAATATGTGCTAGGATTCTGAAGATATGAGATGACGCCAGACATTGTAGTTCGTCGTTCACTTATGCGATGCTTAAGCGTTTCTTGAAATCCTCTGCTAAGTGAAGTCTTTAGTTTTTTAAGTGCATCAAACAAAAATTTAAAACTTACATCGGCCGTACATAGGTTAGCATCTTTTCTACAAATGGCTTCCACCGTTAATTTAACAAGCTCAAGACATTGTACTATATCTCTCAGTATTTGAAATTCTCTGTCGTTTATACTAATCGAGATGGCAAGATCAATGAAACTCTTTTGAACACAGTCTTTCAACAAAAGAAAACGTTCCAACATATCAACAAGGCTATTCCATCTTGTTTTACAGTCTTATATAAGGGAAAGTTCTTTTCCATGCTTTTCCTTCACATAAGTTTGTAAAATTGGATTTTTGGTAGGGGAACGGCGAAACATCTTAACTACTTTGCGGACTTTTTTGACAACAAAATAAATATCGTGCTTTGTGGTCATTTGAGGCTGCTTATTTGGTGGTAATTCATTCATAACTTCCATTCCGCCTTCTTCATTATCGCTGTTTTCATCATTTAACTGTCAGTATCGTTAGTTTTAAGTTCCTCCCCCTCAGTAAGTGATTCTTCATCTTGACTTTGTAACCCTTTTCCTATTTTACCAACGTATAATACATCCAATACGACTAAATGAATTCTATGTGCAAAACACAGCTGCTGGTAACATTTTATCAAACTTCCTAATTTTTTCATTACACTGGCCTCATCTGTTGTTACAGAGACAATGTCATTATCTAAGCTTAGACTAAATGTTTGTAACCGTTCGGTTAATAAGCTAACACATTTTTCTGCTGGCATGGAACCCAAAATTCTTATTAATCCGAGATTCCAGACTCTTCCATTCAAACTGTGAATGTTTACATTCATGTATCTCCTATTAGAGTTTGATGTCCACTCATCCAGAGTTAAACTGAAACAATTTCCTTGTTTTTTTATTTTTTCAAATTCTAGTATATAGCAGGTAAGAATTTTATTTTGGTACGCAAAAACCCTTTCAGGGAACCCCCTAGCCATTATTGCCTTTCTAAGATCAATCGATGTAGTAAAAATTCTAAATGGTAATCCATCAAGGGCAGTCATTCGGGCAAGTAAGGCATCTAGTGAATTTTCATTAGGGGAAGCAAAGTAATCTTATATTTTACGCTGCTTGATAGGCGGAGGTAATCCAAGGTATGCATTGGGTTCACCTTGATTAACTTTACTGTCAACATTTGTGTCGGTTGCAATTATTATTGAGGACGAGGCATCAGTTACCTTCTCTTGTTTTTTTGCATGTTTAGAATTAAAATGCACATCAAGACACTTTGTAGAACCCCCTTTGGTTGCTATTATGAAGCCATAGTTTTTACATTTTGCAGATTGTTTATCCACAGCCATTAAATTTATTATACTCTATTTCAGAAGTGTGTAGAGCAATAAAACCTCATTAGGTATGCAAAAGTGGTACCTGGTGATCCACCAATATTTTATGCCACTACCTTAGTTGGGTATTAGTTTCAATGTAAAATTCTTTCTTTTCGTTGATTGCAGGTAGTGCCACCCGGTTTTGGGTCAATTTATGAGTTTTGCCCATTGTTACCCACTGATAAACATTGAAAACGGTTCGCCAAAGGCGTGCAACTGGGACTTGTTTTTTACCTTATAATTAATGTTCTTAAATGCTATTTTATTTTAGAAAGTTACTTTTGTTTAAATGGAATAATATATTTTTTTCACAAATTTATTGAACATAATATGTAGAGTAAAACAGTTGAAAATGTCACTTTTGGATCTGGCACTTTTTGAACAGTGTATAACAATTTTCAATTATAATAGATTGTAGTCTTCTTCGTCATCTGACGAACTGTCATCACCTCTTGACATTATAATTAAAGGATCGACTGTCTGATCGATGAGGTTGTCAAGATCCCACATTTTGTCCTCTTGCTTAATTACATGCTGGACTGCTTTTCGCCAATTCTCTGGTGTCGCTTCCGTAATGACTTGATCAAACAGTAGCTTAACATCTTTCATTTTAAAAGTCGTGTTTTGTCTTGCTACAAATCCTTTTACCTGCGCCCATATCAGTTCTATAGGATGTAGTTCGCAATGATATGGCGGTAAGCGCAGTACAGTTATATTATATTTTTCGGCTATATCTTCCACGGCGTATTTCATGAAACGAGTTTTGTGTAAGTTTGCTATTGCCAGCAGTTCTTTTTTTATCAAATTTGCTTCAAACGCAATACCTTTTGCAGTCAGCCAATCGATAATTTCTTGCTTTCTCCAACTTGAAGTTGGCGTCTTCTCTATTCGCCGTGAATGATAGCTTGCGTTATCCATAACCACCACCGAATTAGCCGGAAGAAATTTTATCATTTCACCAAAATAGTCCTCGAAAACGTCTGAGTTCATGTCTTCATGGTAATCTCCTGTGCGAGTCGACTCAAAGGTTAGCAGACCTTCTTTTAAAAATCCCTCTTCGCTTCCAATATGTGTGATTATAAGTCTTTTTCCTTTTCCCGAAGGTACTTTAATACCCGTAGACAGGCCTTCTATGAAAGCTTGGCGAGCACTGGTTATATTTTTGTCTTGCCACATTTTTTGGACTATATAACCTTCGTTAATCCACGTCTCATCAAGATAAAAAACTTTCTTTTGCTCCCTGCGGTACTGCTTGATACTTCTCAAGTATTGTCGTCTCCAACAAATAATTTCGTCGCTCTCCAGTAAAAGTGCTTTGCGGTTATGCTTTTCCCAGGCAAAATCCATATTTTTTAAAGTTTTCCATAAAAGTCTTCTACTTATCAACGGAATACTGTCATCTCGGCCAAGCTCCATTAAAATTTTGTCTAGGGTGGGTATTTCCTTATTAAAATAAAAAGAGTGAACTTTTCTTCGAATTATACATTTAGCATTTTCATCAAGGACTTTTGTAGGTCGTCCTGGCTTTTGCTTGGGAGATTCCACTTGACCTGCTACTTTTCTTTCCCGCAACAATTTGAAAATGGTGGACTTTCCAATTCCACTCATTCGAGAACATTTTTCAACAATTTCTTGCACAGTAAAACTAGGGTAATCGTGTTTTATGCAATCATGTACATTTAAAATAATAACTTTTTCACTCAGCGATAGTGGAGAATTTTTAGTACATCTTTTCGTTGGACTGAATACCTCCATTTTTTAAATATTGGGATAATAATATTGTGATTACACTACAGCGTAGCAGTGACTACTAACGTTTAAAATATGATTAAAAAGTATTTATAGTCTGTATATATTACCTGACCCCATTTTTGCATGTTACAAAGCGTTAAAAGATAGGTACCTATACAAAAGGATTAAAAGTATTTATTTAGTATTTAATCTCTTTCAAAATAAAGGCATTTAATCCGTGAAAATTAAATTCATAAATATTATAAGTACCTGCGCCTATGAACTACCACGAAATGTAGCCAAACAGAACGGAATTCCCCAGTTTATTGCTCTATACACTTCTGAAATAGAGTATAATAATTATAGACCACATTGATGTGTCGTCATTTTTTTTAGGATGCACAATGAATGTAATTTGACGATCGGCCATTTTTGTAAGCCTATAAATAATAAAAACACAAAACATTATACACATAAATCGCTATAAATGTAAATATTTACCTGTTATTAAATCTTATTCGTTAGCTTAGCACCTTTGTAAACGTCCACAAAACGTATTTATCGTCTTAAATACAATAATTGAATGTGAGCGTTATATCTCCACACATAACCACACACTGTCCGACACACATTTAAGTATTAAATGAAACAAAAACGACAAAGTAAACAACGATTGGCGCTGACCGGCAAATAGGGGATTCCCCGTTCGGAGATAGGTTAATCCCCGTTTGTGCCATAAAAGAAACGTAATGAAATGAAATTAAATAAAATGTCGATGGAGGGAATAAAAAATAAATTTTTCAACAGTTTAAAATTTTATATGTTACAAAAAATCGGGATTTTCGGGACATACAGCAATCCCGGAATTTTCGGGATTAAAAATGTCCCGGGATTTCGGGACCCCGGTCTGTAAACCCTAGTGGCTGTATACGAGAATCCTCAGAATCCCATGGACAGCTCGCATTAAAATATAGACGTGCTAAGAAGAATGAAAAAAGATCTAGTTAAAAAAGAAAACTAGGATACCTGGGGTATGTTATGAGAAATAAAAATCGATACTCCCTACAGCAAACCATAATATATTGGGTAAAAGAGGACTCGGAAGAAGAACATCATTACGAAACCTACTGATTTGGTTTGGCAAAAGCTCGGTAGAACTCTTTCAAGCTGTTGAAAAAGAGTTATAATCGCCGATATGGTTACCAACATCCGAAACGGATAGGTACCTGAAGAAGAAGATGAAATGCAGTGTAGTTTCCTATACTTTAAAAAAGAACTGTATTTACTTATCAGTATAAAATTGAAGATGAAATCCTACCTAGATTAAATCCCTCTAAGGGTTTAGTGATTTAATCTTCTTGAGAGTTTCTCTGTTGAGTGACGTAAATGAATAATTCAGTATTTCAAAGCCGTGCAATTCATTACACATTTTAATAAATGAGCCACATCCAATTTAATTTTGGAAAACGACATGCTTATAACTGTTGAATTTTATTTATAGACCAAATTATTGATATATATTTTTTACAGGAATTAGTAGACGAATACAAGAAAAAACTTGAAGAAATCAACGTGAGACCAATCAAAAAGATCGTTGAAGCCAAAGCTAGGAAGAAGAGGAGGGCAATGAGAAAACTAGAAAAAGCAAAGAAGAAGGCAGAGGCCGTAATTGAAAATGCCGAAATGTCCGAGAGAGAAAAAGCTCAACAAATCAGAACGTAAGTTTTATACTATTATTATTTTATAAATCTAAATATAATGTTTCTCCCCATTAAGGTTGTACAAAAAAGCAACAAAAGAACCGAAAAAAGAAGTTACCTATGTGGTGGCAAAGAAACACTCCGCAGCTAAACGAATGAGGCGCCCTCCAGGGGTACAAGGTCGATACAAAGTTGTTGATCCAAGACTGAAGAAGGACATGAGGGCACAAAAGAGAAAGCTGAAAACAGTGGGTAGGGGTAAAAAGGGCGGCAAAGGCAAAAGTGGAGGTGGCAAGGGAAAAGCTAAGGCGAAGTAATTTGTTTTTTATAGTTTTAGGTGATATTTTTATGTAAAATATATTTAATAAAACTGATTTGTTTATTCTTATGTGTCTCTTCTAGGTCATTATAATGACACGTTCGTTTTTAACTATAATAAGAATTTAATTATTAAAAGTCGCTTTCATTCGGTAAGTACAAATACCTGATTTTATCAGACCGAAATACACGACGACTTTTAGATGACCTTTGTTTAAATCGACCTCGAATAGGAGTTTTTTAGTTTGACTAATTCGGTCTATTTTTAAATATTAGGTAAAATGATACACGAGCATGAGTTATTGTGGGTTTGAACTTAAATAATGTCAAAAGCTATATTGAAATAGCAACCGACCGATTTATGGATTTGTTGAAAAACGATGAAAAGATTTATTATTTGGAAATAGAATTGTATAAAATGAAAAATTTTATTGTGCCGGGTGAGTCAATGAATGTGCGGACTAATTTATTAATCTGAAGATAACCTTTGTCGATGATTTACTTCTGGACTATTGTCGTACAATTCGATCCTCTCCACGTTTTAACATAAAGAGTGACTTCAAAAAGATGTTGAGGAGTGCAGAAATTGAGGGTTTTCGTTCTCATTCTTACGATGTTTTGGATCCCGATGGTGTGGACATTAGTATTGATCATCGCTGCTGTGTTTTACGTATTATATCGATTTTAACATTATTCTCATATAATGGACATCGCAATGATGTTTTATTTTCTATCATCAATTTTGCATCAGCTTCATGAACTCTTTCGCATTTAAGATGGTAAAGGCCTCTACAGTCTCCACATACTAATTTTAAATTCGATTTAGCTATATCCTGATCGCATTTCTTACATACTTTAGTATTAACCATGATTAAAATTCTCTACTAAACGCCTATGCAAACTCTCTCGGTGTATAAACTCCTTTAACTGCGCTATCAATAAAAACCGTGTCGGAATATTGGCAATATACTATAGCACCGTTTTTTATGCAAAGTTAAGGCACTTGTGTTGTTATTGGTGTACAAAATCAAAATTATGACTTTATTACGGAGCAACGTAAATTGTATTGTGTATTACTTTAGGCCACCATACACCTATTACCGAAACAAAAATTAAATGAATGTTGTTGTTTATTATTAAATTAAGTTAAGGGTGGCTTCTGGCAAAATAGGGGTATCCGGGGTCTCCTCCAGCTAGCCCACGAGAGTGGTGTGGGTAAACCTTACTAAATATGTATTTATAAGCGCCACCTGATTTACTACCCTCGTGCAATAATACCCTTAAAATCTTGCCTTAATACGGCCCTGAATGTGGCCCCGAACCGAAAGCAGGAAATATCTCTAGATAATTTTAACCACACCTAATTTAGGTCCGCAAAAGGAAGTATTAAAAAGTAATCCGTAAATTCAGCTTTAGTATATTGACAAATAACTTAACCTCTAATTATCAAAGTTCCAAATGTGAATGGGTCAAATGCTAAATAAAGAAATGGGTATTATCATTAATAAAGAAAACAAAATTGTTTTCTTTATTCAAAGGTATTATCATATGAAATTTATAAGTTTTAAAGTTCACTAGAGTTTATAAAAGCAATTTATAAAAGTTAAATTAAATAATAACAACCGGCGGTTTATGGTTAAATAAATATGGTACAACTTATACTATACCTCGCATATACGTATACAGATCGTGTTATCGTGAGCTACGTATTACCCAAAATAATGGAACACCGCTTGGTTGCGGCTTGCAGGCGGCGAAATTTTTCGTTTTTATTTTTTGAACCGGGAGTCAGCGGACCTCAGGGTGACTGAGACCCAGAAGGGGTATAAACAGCCATAGTGGCCAGTTCTTTTCACTATGGCTGTTTATTCCCGTTCCGAAAGAGTTCAACTAATTAAATGGTTTTATGAAGGCAATTCGGCAATGAGAGATTTGTGTTCAGTGACATTTGAGAATAGACCGATTCCATTTACCATTTACAGCATGAATTTGGTAGGCCAACAAATTTAGAGGAGTTGCGAAATAAAATTGTCGAAGGTGCCAATTCCATTTTACCTGAAACTCTTTTGGAGGTGCGAAATAGCTTTTACGATAGGTTAAGTTTTTGTTTAGCGAAAGAAGGCGGTTTATTTGAGCCTTTTATTTAAAAAATGATATGTTGTTAAGTTTTTTTCTTAGAGTTTTATTTCTGATTTTTTATTATATTTTTATCAGAGTTGATATTTTATTTTTTATTAGAATACCGCTTTAATTTTCATTAGGCAAAACACAGCATATTAAACATTTTAAGATTACAATTCTATGCGGGTCTTACACATTGTCATGTGTGTAAAATCCACATTAGAATAAATATTTTATTTTGGGACATTTTGTCGCCAAACCTCGCAGCTCCCACGAAGTCAGATGTTTACTAATCCCTTCCTCGGGCCGGCCGGGTTGGTGCTCTGTCGCAGGCACTCGTACACGCGCGACGTTGTAAAATTTTGCCTCTATGCGGTTTCCTATAAGTAACGAACGAAAACACGATCTGTATACTCAGTTCCCAACAAAGATTATAGCAACAAGGTGCCTTAAAAATTAAAGTAAACTAGTAAATATATATGCGATAAATTATTTAATTAGTACTAACTATGGCGAAAATAATGTGTGTGCCTTTGTTTCACACTTCTAAATGGTTATATTATTCTGTGATACCTGTGGTCCTTGTTCTCGCCCTGGTTGATGACTAGACGGCCATGGGGCTGTGTCTTAGGAAGGACAGTGTCTTCTGTGGTACTTGGACAAAGTGATTCAGCCAGTACTACACTCTGTGATGGATTTCAGGATGTCCAGAAGAAGCTCAAGTGTGTTCGATGGGGCTCAGACCATCAAATTCCATCAAATCCTTCACAATATCAGTGATAAATTGAACAAATAGATGAGGAAGTCCAAGTAGTAGTTATAAGGGAACAAATAGGAAAAGAAGAAGAAAGAGAAAAAAAAGGCCTAGGTTGGAATGTGGCCTTTCTTTGGAATTTTTATGACAAAGTAACACAGGAAACCTTAAAAACTCTTTAGTCTGTTTCTTTAAAACTGCCCTCGGCAAAACTTTAATTTAACTCACAAAAGAAATCAGACCTAGATAAGGTATTTCCTTTGTAAAGCGAAACCAGCTGAAGTCAACTCTCAGCTGAAAAAAATGACCCATTAACCCAAATCTGTCGAAATGGATCCCCTCCAGATTTTACCATGTTTAAGACATCTGTCAACCTTGGAATCTTACTGAAAATATAGACAATTCCTGCATGAAATAAGTAGTACTGTATGTATGTAAAGTATGTCCCAGCCACAATAAAACTTAAAGAGGTCTTGAGAAGAAAATCAATATTTGGGTTTGACAGTTACTTTGTTTACTATTTTATTAAAATAAAGATTCACTACACTTTTCCTACAATAAAATTATGTGAAAAGAAAGAGCAGCAAATTCTGCTCAACTGACTTGCAGACATCACACATAATAAAGTCTGATTTTAATTTTCAGATCGACATTGGCCAAGGCAACGGAAAGAAATCAGACACCTGTACAAACTCACAATGCAAGATCAAGGTACCAACAATATCAACCTAGTCAAGATTATGCTTTAATATGAACTTGATTCCTAATAAGTAGTTACTGCTATAAAACAAAATATATATCTATCCATTAATGTCTATATTTTGTTCTGATATATTTATACATATATTTGCCATTTAAATACATTTGCAATAAATTGGTTATTTTCTAAACTGAACAAAATTTTATAATTATTGAAACCTATACAATTATGGTTGATTTTTCTATGGAGATTACCCTTTCTTATAAGCCCAAACCTTGTTTGGTTTTGACTTTTATAACCACTAATCTAAGACTTTGATAAATGAAAGAAGCTTTATTAAATTATATTAAAATATTTCAAATTTGAATACATTGAGTTAAAGTCTTATGCTTACAAAAAAAAACTGTAACACACCCACAAAAATATACAGGATGAACTTTAAATATTATTCCTTTCTCGGCCCGCTTCCTTATTTACTTTAAATCTACTTAGTACCTTCCGCCACCGCAGCTACCTTGACAATATTTTAGACAATTATGATATTAATAAACGGTCAAATTTTCATGATTTTACTTCAAATCCATCGTTTGCATAGAACAAGAATACATACACGTGCCAAATTCAATATGAAACTATGATATTCTATAATCCAGGAAAAAGTGTACCTACTAAAATCTATTACAAAATGCTGCTTATCCATTGTAGATCTATTCTATATATAAAATAAAAGAGTTGATAAAACAGCAAATGTAATAGTGTTCTTTAATAAGGAAGACTGTGTCTCTATAGGTAGGACATTTTGTAGTCTATATAACGTTGCAGATCTCTGTGTGTGCTCCCCTGAAACAGACATGAAATGTTTAAAAGATTATGCGTTTTATATTTGTGGTATCCTCTTTACAATATTTGGTCACCTGGATAGAGATTTTAACTTTTGCAATTTTGTATTTGCAGTTTGAAAAGTTCTCATTGTTCTCGATATCTTTCTTAACATATTGTGTAACTCACATTCCCACTACAAGTAGTAGGACACAATTTTAAACTAGTGAACTAGACTATTTTCCACAGCTGTGGATAATCAAAACAATTTTGTTCGATAATCCGTAAATGGCCTGGTTTTTTTCCAGAAACTAAAACGTTGCCCCACTTAACTTGGCCATCCCCTTTTCAATGACATTATAGGATATATAGCTTGATACACAGAGCGCGGGCTACGTGCCAACGAAAATAACTCCAAGGTCAAGTATGGCAAGGTCAGTGGTGACGGTCGCGTCCAAGCCGCTTCGGGGAGGCGCCTCAGGGTCACGGGGGAGCCCCCCGAGCTTATATTACACGGTCCCTCAACTATTCAACCTGTCGCTCGCCCGTTAGTTAAAAATAGAACAACGAGATAGTTAATTTAGGCAACGAGAATTACTGTTTTTTTTTCTGGATTTATAATGCATGAGTTTTTTCTCATGTCGTCCATTTTGAATCAAAAAATGAGTCATTGTACAGTAAATTAGTTATAAGAATTTTTAAATGCTATCCCAAAAGGGAAATGCTAAAAATTTCTTTTAACGTTTCAATTCAATTACTGACATTTTTTCGATGGCTCTGGCAAAGGATCACTGTTTTTTTCTTAATATTCAGCAGCAGTCATATATTAATTTTAAATTTTCAGATACTAAGTGAAAAATTCCAATGAATAAGGAAAACTGTCCAAATAATAAGTGACATTTTTGAAACAGTAATTGAAAATTTTTTAAATACACATACCGTGGTTAATTTTCCTTAAATAGGGCATCATAATGCAATCCATGATATTTTTAAAACAACGAAAGTGAGACGACGTAATCTTCTAATTCGATTATTTTTAATAATTTTTTTTATTTATTAATTATAATTATAATTTTTATTTATTAAACGACTTGAGAGCCAATTGACTGAGAAAAAGTAATTTGTAAAGTATTTTGATATTTCAATAACTATCTGAAAATTTCCACTTATCTGAAAATATACACTTACACTATCCGACAAAAGTAGAGAATTTCTTTTTTAATTCCTTACATTGTAAAAACGTTCAGTATTTAATTTGCTATTTCCTAAAAATATTGTTGCTCTTAACAACAAGTTATGATACGGAACCACGAGAATAGCTTTTTTAAAAATTGTATTCAAGAACGTTACAGACAAATCTAATGTTAACGTAACTATGGCTAAAATCTATCTATCTATGAAATGCTCGTCTTTAGGTAGTAGACTGGTTGGTTTAGAGTTAGGTCGAGCCTTTGATGTTGCATATCCAAGGCTTTCTGGATATGCTTAACTTCGTTTAGGTCTAGTGAGTTCAACTCCAGGTTGGCGGAGTGCATCGGGATTGCTGGTTGTGGAGTTTGCAGGAATGTTGTCTTTGTTGGGACTACAAATCTGAGTTGCTGCGAGGGGTTGAGGTATGACTTGCATCCATTTTTCCTGTTCCAGTTTTTATGGATTCGACTCGTATTTTGACCTGGTGGCATTGGGATACTGTTTCACTGAACTTTAACATGTGTACTTCGCAGGGCACATCTTTGTCTATTATCGTTGTACTAAGGTCCTGGCAGAGGTACTCATTGGTTACAATATTTTTACATGGGTGGTTGAATTTTGCATATTTGGTTTGAGGTAATATTATATTATGAAACTGTTGTGATGGGATGGGTAAAGGGTAAAGATGATACAGTAGATAACTATTTTGTTCTACGATAGGCATTTCGACAATAAAAATTAATTTATTTCCCTTTGCATAATAAATATGTTCTCGATATTTGGATCAAATGGTAGTTTGCCAATTTCCAAACTCGTAGAGATTTATTGAGTTTCATTAGAAAAGTCTTGTGGGCTTATTATAAATTAAAGGTTTGAAAAAGTCTAGGCTACTCGAAGCTCTTTTAAAACATAACGTAAATTTCTTGAAGAAATGTATTAGTGTGAGACACCAGTGTTTGTAAAAGTCAGGCAATGTTTATCTTCTAGAGTTATTTAGTCTATCTTTTCGACTTCTATTTCAATTTCTTTGATTTTCGATTGTAAGATATTTTGATTAGTACTAATATATTTTGAGAGTTTTTGATAAGATTTTTGAGTTTTCTATTGTTGTCATTTGTTGTTGCATTAGAGTTTTTGAATTATTTTCATTTTGTAAGACAGTGTAGCTTTATCGTATCATGGAGCATCCTCACTATCTAAGTTACCAGTTATAACTTTAAGTATACTTCCTAAGCCCTTAATTAACCCTTTTTTCGCGAGTCTTAAAAGAGAGTACTTGAAGTATTTGAAGTATTTAATTTTTTTTTCTACTTAAGGAAATATCTAAATTATACAATCACGTGTTTAAAGTTTTCTAGTTTTAGTGGTAAGAGTCCGGGATTTGTTGAGACGTCATGAAATGAAAAATGGTTTCTTGCGAACTTGAGGTGGAGGGACAGCAGAAATCCAGCGATGAATAATAGCTGCATCCTCTTATTGCCTAGGAGACCTTAAAAGTACGTTGCCTATAGGAACCGATGCTTGTTTTCCAAGCCTAGTCTAGGGTAATGGTCGAAGCCTAAACGTTCCTGGGTTTCCCAATAGATTTTGTCGACGTCTGATTTCCTCCTGGGTGCTGCGTCTCGTAGATTCGTATTCGAAAACTCGGTTCACTAGGGGACAAAGCCTTAAAACGGACCTCGATTTTTTATGGGATATTATTCAACTAATGTAATAGCTGGGTACTTAGGGCAAGTAAAACAAAGAAGATTCCCCATCTAAAACTGTTTATTGAATGAATTGAAAATATTTCCATACAAAAGCAATTGAACAGCGTCACAGTTATCTAATTAGACACGAGCCGCGATATAGCTTATTTTGCAAATAGCTGCTATACTAGGTCGACTAATTATTGCAACCAACTATTAATGTTTATAATAAATAAAATGTAACCTACTTTGGTTTTAAAGAATTTGCCTAATATTATAAATAATTCCTTTACATCATCCCCTTTTGGAGAAGGACCTTCACTATGGCCACTTGTGAAGGTCATTCTTTGGGAAAATATAAAACATTAAACATTTTTTAAATGTTTAATTACATTTATTACTTAACCTACCGATTCTTAAAGTTAAGCTTAACTTAATAAAAAAAGACTTGAAGAACCTATAAAAAACTTAATCCTAAACCTTAAAATACCTATAAGCGACTTTGCAAAGTCAGTATATATGATTAAATTTCTTACTTAAAAATACTCCCATAAGTACATAAACAATAAATTATAAGTACATGAATATAATGTAACTACAAAAACATCAAATTAATGTTATTTATAGAAAATATTTTCTCACGCGGTTTTTGTGTAAAGTAATTGATTTTCCTTTATCGTTCTTTATAGTGCAGTTTGGGCCTTCTGTGCCGATAACTGAAAAAGGACCATTGTACCACGAGTCAAATTTATGCCGACTTTCATTTGTAACCGTAACTAAATCACCTGGACTCAAATTGGATACTTTTGCGTTTATGTCAAGTTGGGCTTTTCTGTCCAACTTTGCTCGTTTAAGAAACTCCCCTGCCATTTTATGTGCCAATTGTAGCCTATAACGAAATTCTTGATCGTAAGCATTTATATTGTACAATGGATCAACTTGAGAGTTATTCAATGAATCTTGAAAATCAGCTTTTTTCCCAAATACCAGCTCGAACGGGGTAAAATCATGATAAGAACTTGGTGTCGTGTTGTAACAAAATGCGTAGTATTGAGTCCATGTAGACCAGTCTGTTTTTGAATCGTTAATGTACATCCTTAGATATTCATTTAAAACGCGATGATTTCGTTCACAGCCTCCAACTGTTTGGCTGTGATAAGCTGTTGAGATTTTATGATCTATTTTTAGGAATTTAGTTACATTTTCAGGTACCTGGTTTTTATATTCGGTTCCCATATCTGTCCTAATTTCTCGCATAGGACCATAAATAAGAATGAAATGTTTAACAATAGCTTTTGCAACAGTTCAAGCTTGTTTGTCTGATATTGGAATAATTACTACGTATTTTGTTAGTTCGCATTGTATGGTTACCGCATATTCGAAACCGTCGTCAGATTTGGGAAATCTGCCGATTGTATCTATACAGACAATATCAAAAGGCTTTTGGGGGGTTGGGGTAATTACTAGTGGTTCATCGAGTTTAATTTTAATTTTGTTTACTTGGCATTTATGACACTTTTTTATAAAATTGGCGACGTCGCGTGACATATTTTTCCAAGTAAAACTAGCCTTCAACTTTTTTAAAAGTCGTTTTTGGCCACAATGTCCGCCCAATATAGGGTTAGCATGGTAATCCTCAATTAATTTTATTTTTTCATTTTGATTTGTCACTAATTTCTTTACTTGCAAAAGAGCAATACTAGTATTTTTTAAAATTTTAAGGCCTATCTCTTTAAACTTATTAATTGCGCATAAATTAAAAATTGAATCTCCTAAGCTTAGTTTTATTTTGTTTATATTTAAATCTCCAGCTATATTATCCAACTGAGACAACATATACTCTAATGCAATGTTGCCATTTGAGATTTTAAAAGTTTTTTGTGCATATAACTTGTTTTTGTACCTAATAAGCATCCTAAGATGATTAGGTCTAACTTGAAAATGCAGTGAAGGTAATTTAATAATGTCAACATTACGCACTGCTTCGTACACAGATGGTTTTAATATTGGTTGTTGCAACACTGGTTTATTAATTGATTCGGTAGTTCTAGACATAGATCGAGTAATAGCCAATACCTGAGTAATGCCTCTATGAACGTCTTGAAGTTCATGAATACTAATTCTACTAAGAGCATCGGCGCAAACGTTTTGCATACCTTTTACGTATTCAATATCGAAATTATATTCTTCTAAGTCTAGTCTGATTCTCGTAAGCTTAGATGAAGGATCTTTCATGGAAAATAAATATACCAGCGGTCTATGATCTGTACGCACTAAAAATTTTGTACCGTAAATATAGCAATGAAAATGTTTAATTGCCCAATGAACTGCTGTTAATTCTTGTAAAATCGCTGGTTTATTGGATTCTCCCTTGGTAAATGACCGGGAGGCATACGCCACTGGCAAATCGTTGCCATTAAAATTTTGTGAAAGAACTGCAGCGCATGCAATTTTTGAGGCGTCTGTTGTTATTATAAATGGTTTCGTAAAGTCAGGGTATTGCAATATTTTAGGTGAAATTAAAGAATTTTTTAATTCATCAAAAGATTTTTGACAATCTGGCGTCCATGTAAAAGTAACATTTTTTCTAGTTAATTTATTAAGATGAGCTGATATTTCTGCAAACCTAGGTATAAATCGGCGATAGTAGTTTGTAAAGGCAATGAACCGCTTGACCTCGTCAGCAGTTTTGGGTACTGGATACCTATTTATGATGTCATATTTACTATCGTCGGGTAATATACCTTTGTTTGTTATTTTGTGACCTAGATATGTTACTTCATTTTTAAAGAATTTGCACTTTTCAGGATTTAATTTTAAGTTAAATTTTCTGCATGTTTCAAAAACTTTATACAGGTTTTCAAAATGATGATTTTCAGAACAACCGATCACGATAAGATCATCTATATACAAAAAAGCTCTTTCAGGGGTAATGCCAAAGAATGCCATTGACATCATCCGCTGAAAGCTGTTTGGGCTAACTGATAGTCCAAAAGGTAAACGTGTAAATCTGAAAGATCCCGCATCAACACTAAACTGAGTTACGTCTCGAGAGTTTTCACATAAGGGTACCTGGTGAAAACCACTAATAAGATCAATTACTGAAAACCACCGAGCTCTTCCTAGCTGATCTAATATATCATCGATACGAGGAAGTGGAAACTTGTCAGTAATGAGTTTTTTATTTATCTGGCGAAAATCAATGACTAACCTCCATGCTTTTTGACCGTTAGGAGATTTTTTGGGTACCAGCAAAACTGGGTTATTATAGTTGGAGATTGATGGCTCTATAATATTTTGTTCCAGTAATTTATTAACTTGTTTGTTTATTTCTTTTTTTTGAGTATGCGGAACTCTATAATTTTTAATATACACTGGTGACCTATCAGTTAGTCGGAGTTCTTGTTGATAAAAGTTGTTAACTGTTATTTTATCTGACTTAAGGGCAAAAATATCTGAAAATTCGTTGCATAACTTAATTAATTTTTCTTTGACAAACTCAGGTACATCTTTAACATTAAGCTGCGTCATGAGATTAGAATTTCTATCGTTATATTCTGTATCGATTTTATAGATATTAAATTCTGCTAGGCTTGTCGTTTTTAGCTGAATATTATTAAGAGTAACGTTTTCGCTTGTTGTATTAATAATCTTAACAATAGGGGAATTTTTTGAGACAATAGTTCTCGCAACAAAGATACCAGACCTTAGTTCCGCATTTTCTACTACTGAATCTTCTTTAACAAATTGTAGGCTTTTTATCTTTCGTAGTACCTCACACCTAGCTGGAATAACTATAGAGTCTTCAGAAATACTATTTCGAATCGGTATAATAATATTATTGTCATTCGGCCTAATAGTCATAGTCCAATCCGAATAGTTTAAATTACATTTGAATTTAGCGATAAAATCTCGACCCAATATTGCATCTGTCGGGATCGGAAATGAGGAATCTACTACGTGAAAAGAATGTTCGACTTCGTGTCCATTAACAGAAATGACCGTTCTTGCAATACCTAAAGTTGTGATAACTTCATCTGTTACTCCTTTAATTTGACTAGGGGTGTGTGAATTTATAATTTTGTTTGGACTAATTGTGTCATTTTTAAATATAGCAATATCTGCACCAGTATCGATTAAAAAAGTGTTTTCCTGACCAGTCATTTCTGTAAAAAATATAACAAAGTTGGAGAAGGAAAGGTTCATGTTAAACACATTATTTACGAGATATCCCCCAACCTCCCGGTTTGGGGGTCCATTTCGTTTCCCTGGTCAGGTATTGTGCTAACTGCCCTAACTGACCTGTGAAATGAGTTGTTCGCTCTATTGATATTAGTTTGTCTGTCATTATTATACCTGTTACTTGTATTATTATTAAAACCGCGATTATTTCTACCGCGTTCATTATTGTACCTATTGAAATTTTGGCTGCGTTGAGTGTTATTGTAATAATTATTATTATTATTGTTATTAGGTCGCCTACCTCTATTATTATAAAAAAATCTGTTATTATTTCTAAAATTATTTTGACCTGAATTAGCATAAAAAATGTTCGAAGTTGAAGCCTGTGCATTATTATTTATATTTATAAATTTATTGACAACCTCCTGCACTGTGGTAAATGTACCTGCCTCTATAGCTACCCTAGCCCTTTCGGAATTAGCATTTTGAGCTAAGGCTCTTACTGTTTGATCAGTAGAATACTTTGCTGCGACATCGGCGGGGACACCCTCGCTAATATATGCCGTTTTTAATTTTTCAGCTAGAGATTCAATATCCGAAGCATAACTTACGGTATCTCTAGCATGTTGCCTAAAATTTAATAGCTTTGTTGTTAACAGCTCTGAACTCTCTCCTTTAATTTTTAAACGCAAAGTGTTTATAATTTCTGTAAGGGATGCTTCGGTAGTTGTTAAACCTCGAGCCTTACTTGTAAGTCGTGTTTTAACGTAGGCTACTGCGTTTGCTCCATGATCGCCCGAATTTTCATTAAGTAATGTAAGAGCATCTAAAAATGATTGTAGCCTGTCATGTGAGCCATCAAACTCCCGAGGTACTATTTTCCCAGCTAAATTAAAAAACTCTAAATTTGACAAAGGCATATTTATTTCCTCCTCGTCGCTCAATGATATATAATACTCGTCCAAAATTAACGGATCAATTTTTTCTATACAACTTAATGGTACTTTATATGGAACTTTTAATATCTCAAATGCCCTAACTACTTTATCTCTAATAAAAAGGAATACGTCCTTAGTTTGATTCTTTTGCTGATTATCTAATTGCACCCAAATATTCTTAATAAAGGCTATCGTTTCATTGAATAACTCTACTAAATTGTCCGTAATATCGACTCTTGTTTCCGGATTTTTTGGTACGGCCCTTTTTATAGCCCTTTTGGACCTATTTATAGCCCCTTGTTTAAATTCCAGTAAAGTTTTATTAGTCCTTTCCCAGTTTAAAGACATAGAACCCAATATTATTAGAATAGTTTGCTTAGATGCATAATATTGTCAATTAAAAAATATATAAAATTCACACGCATAAAATAGCATTCCCTTTTTTACTTAAAAAAAAACAAACATAAAGCATCACTAGACACACCCGTCTAGAATTATAAAAACAGGAATAAAAAAAAATTGAAAATTAAGGCTTACTCAGTAGATTATCCTTGGTTGTCCGATAAAATTGCATTCGTATACCCGCACTACTATAGCTGCATTCGATTTACGCGCACTATTTTAGTCACTAAAAAAACTCGTGTCGTTTGTCGTTGGGCTGGTAGAAACAGGAAGCTCACGAGTTATTTGCTTCCTAATATGCTTCTTGTACATTTGAAAGGACTTTATGATCACCATCACAATAAGCAAAATAACTATTATGTACAAAACTGCTTTGACGTCCTTTGTAATGTTGTATTCTTGCTCCTGCACTACAAAGGTTGAATTGACTACTCCATTTTCTGTCAAATCTTGGTGAGTGGATTTGCTTTGCCCCATTTTGTTGATTTGCTTATCGCCAGTACACTGTAATATATTTGGAAAAATGAGTAAAAAAGAAACACTTTACTTTTAATCGAGCCCAGAATAATCTTTTTCCTCAACAAAACTTATTATTTCTCCATGATTCGACTGGCCAAGGGTCGCCATGTAATAGCTGGGTACTTAGGGCAAGTAAAACAAAGAAGATTCCCCATCTAAAACTGTTTATTGAATGAATTGAAAATATTTCCATACAAAAGCAATTGAACAGCGTCACAGTTACCTAATTAGACACGAGCCGCGATATAGCTTATTTTGCAAATAGCTGCTATACTAGGTCGACTAATTATTGCAACCAACTATTAATGTTTATAATAAATAAAATGTAACCTACTTTGCTTTTAAAGAATTTGCCTAATATTATAAATAATTCCTTTACACTAAACTCCTACTCACTGCGCCAGTTATGATACGGAACCACGAGAAAAGCTTTTTGAAAATTTTATTCAAGAAATTTACCTATCTCTCTATCATAGGGCTTTACTGTTATTTATAATCTATGAAACAGTAAGAGATTAATAAAATATACATAGTAAGCAAAAAGAATATATAGTCAGGCGTTATATGGTATATTAACGGCGTTTTTTTATCACATTCCACACTCCTCCCTCCTCAGTTGTTTATTTATAGTATAAATCAAAATATTTTTGGTTGGACATAAATAGAGAAACTCACATAAGAATTAACCAAATTTTGTATTTATTTCGCTTTACGTGAGATCTGTTAATAGTTTTTTAGTGAATATGCCTCGCGGAAGATATTTGTAGGAAGATCTTCGCCGAATAATAGTTGATACACACAAGAGTGGTGTTAGAGACACCGTAGATTTTATTAGTATTTTTAATTAAGGCATATTTTCTATATTTTGGGTCAAGAGTGAAAACTCAAAAATATTTATCTAATTACGAATATTTTGCCGCAAAATATAATAAATCCATTTAAGGCACCGGGAAAAAAGTTGTTTAGTCTGTATTTCACGGGTATACCGTCGAATCCGCTGCCTCATAAGCAGAATTTTATTTAATGTTTTAACGATAAGGAAACGAAATAAAGAACTGTTTTGTTCGGAAAAAGGCTTTGAGATTTTACATCGAATAGATTTTTTTAGTATTTTTGTAGTCGGTCAAGAGTACACATTAATTTTATAGAACACTTTTTATGTATCTTTTTTCGGTCCGGGTTTTTTTTTGTTTTTAATTTCGCTAGTTAACTTTTGTAATAATCCCTTGTTTAAATAAAGCATCTTAGTGACTGTTTTACTGTCACTGGTGTTTTATTTTTATCGAACCGTCGTAACCACCTAAAGCGGGTAGCTTTCCGTTGGCGAGACAAGTGGTGTTCGACAAGTGGACATAAGCAAAATGCTTAATTTGCATAAATCTGTTGTAAGCAAGACAATTTCTAATTTTAAAACACGAAAATCTTTAAAGAGCATTAAAACAAGTGACCGCCCGAGAAAAACAACTAAAAAAATTGAAGTGATCATAAAAAAATTTACTAGTATGACGTCCGCAAATCGGCAAATAAAATTTTAAGTAAATTGCCTGGTGTTAATGTTAGTACTAAGACCATAAAGATGTCTAAAAGAAGCAAGATTATTTAATAGAACAGTCGCTAAAATTAAAACCGCAAATCAGTAGGCAGAACCAGAAGGCTCGACTCAACTTTTAAAAAAATATTTGCATTGAACAATTGATTGGAAAAAAAGATATTTTTGAGACCTACGTCTAATGACCTTAGGAGACCAGTTATTGCTTTTAAGGTTGGATGCACTATCTTTTCAAGCAATCTGCTATTTGTGGGAGTTTGGAGCTTTTCTTCAGATCTTTTATCAGCTTTGCATTTTGCTGTTCCCCGCATCCATGCTGCACATAGTGTATTTTATCTCTTGATGACACTTCTTGGATCAATTTGGTTAAGAAAGAGGCCATATATCGAGCATTCAACTGGTTGAATGATGTTCAGTTACAGATTGATGTCTTTAATGTTGAAATGATCTTAGTTTAGCTTAGATTAGTTTATGGTAAGTTTTTGTTGAATTTCCTTTTTTCGGGTGAGACGAGCGAAACATGTAACCTTTGTCGTTTTATTAAATGTATTTGTGATGCTGTAGATTTTGTGTTTTTACCTTTTATAAAAGTGTATGACCAGCATCTTTGGGATAATGGATGAATTTTTCGAGAGTCATATATCAGCAGAGCAGATATGATGAACAAATATATTAACCGAAGAAAGAAAAAATGCCAAAATAGTTAGCAGAAATAATTGCTTAGAGAGCACCGTAAGGTATTCCTGGAAATTTGATTGGCCAAGCAATTAACGCCGATTCAGATAGAAGCAAATCTACAAATGGTATAAGGTTGCTAAACTTGAATGCAAATACGTTTCACCTTAGACCTAATACCTTCATGACGGCTGCTTACTTCTGTACATTTTGCAACCTCAAAGATAAATTAAATAGGATTTGCAGAGGTTTAGATAAACTGCATATACATCTTTTTAGAAAATATGTAGCACATGATAGAATATTATAAGGTCCATAACTCTATTTATCTTCTAGACTATTTATAGAATCAAAGTCAACACTGTTTTTTAAAAAAACAGTGTTGTTGTTAAACAACAAAACTTTTCCAAAACTGTTTAGAATTAGTTTTAGTCGCTTGATCCATGGAAAAAATATAAGATCTATAATATTGATTGGTTAATTAATACCTTGTATTGCATCCAATGGTTAGGAAACAGAGCATAATCAGCAGCTAAGCGATTATATTTGAATTTAGAATAAGAAGCTTTTTTTAACACAAGTTTTTTAAATTCTGGAGTGAACCAACGAGGAAATCTCGAGGGTTTATATGTTTTTTAGGTACTAAAAGGGATATAACTAACGATATTTAATTGTCTCAAATTTAAATAAGAAAAGGATTCACATAGTAACCTTACTGAATTTTTTTCCGGACAGTTTATCAAGATGCCCTCATTAGGTAAGTATCCCAAGTAGCCAATGGAAGATTGTAATCTCCAAATTATAGTACAGGTACCTCTGATTTCCACGGTTCTCCACAGTGAGCAAGGGAGATGTCCTCCGAAGAATTTGATGAGATGTGAGTACCACACAAAACACATGAACCAGTGCTATGGTCCATCTGGATGAAGAAATGTTCAACATTTAAGACTTCACATGTAATGTCTCACATCTAGAGACTTTTCAGTTAAAAACTAAATTTAAATGTTTCTTCAATATTTTTTAAAATTGTTTCACATGAACTCTCGTTATGTTACTGAACGTTAGCGCCTTCGAAGATATTTTAACTTGTATGGATTACAATGGCAGTGCTGGTACTGCAAATCTAAATACTTTAATACCATACCATTAATATTTTTTTGTGAACTCTATACTTAAACTAATTAAGAACTTTTTTATGAGCATTTATCGTTTTTCATAGCCTATTTGTTATCTCCTCTTATAAATACTTAATATTATTAAACTTTTTCAATAAAAAAAATTGTTGCTAATGGCACTTTTGATCTCTACTGTCAAAGTATAGTGATGATATTCTTCCTATTTTGACCTATCTAATTAATTTATCATTTAAAATTAAATATTTTCCAAATGAATTTAAGGCATCCATTGTCTTCTAAAACACATTGCATACTAGTGTCTAAATCATGCAAAGTGACAGTACATGTTGGTGATAAGAATATGTCGTCTGTTTAACCACTTTAAGGCAAAATTTTATGGCCTTTACAGATCCAGGCTATTAAGGATAGATCACAATTCTTGAGGGATGATTCCTACACCCTGACCTAGTGCCAAATTTTTGGGCATTATTATTTAAAGTCATTTGTTTTGGGATGAGGAGATAGACTTAGAGAGTGCAACAGGTTGTCTCGGAGCAATTTTGCAGCTGTTAAATTGTGTCACCCAATTGTTTTTTTGTGCGCTACAGCTCAACTTCCTTCATAAAGGCTAAAATAATAATTGTCTGTCCCCCTATGAAGTACGGATAAGTCAAAAACCCATCTTCTTCCTTAAGTTGTCATCTAGGGAGTCCTGCCGTGGATTCTTTAAAAAAATTAACTCAGCCGTAATTACCATCTGTATTTTGCATTGAACTTTTAAAAAATCGAACTACTCTGGAGCAATATGTTATGCTCACATGTTATGTTTCAAATGTGAAAGTCTTTTAGGATTATTCTTAGGATAGTAGGGTCTTAAAATGTTTATTATTTCGGAAGGCCATTTATTAGTTTTCACATAATTTTTTTAGTCCCACAACATTCGGAATTTTGGATTTCGAGACATGGCTTTGTTCTTTGTTAGAGACTCAGTTTTATGAACTGTATATCATATTGAAAAGTTTCTAAACTAATAGGTCACCCTTGCAGACGATTTGCTATAAATAAAAGAAAGGTTTTGTGTGGACGAAAAATCAAAATAAGTCATGAGAGTGAATTTGGGATGATGTAAATATTTCATCATGCAAATATTATAACCAGACCCTTTTTTCCACTTTCCACAAGTACAACGGATTCTTTAACGGATAACGCCTACGATGCAAAAGCAGTTGGTCTTTCAAGGAGAAATATACTAACAAGGTTTTGTTATATGAGATTAGAATTTATAATTATCATATTATATACTACCCTTGGGGCTTTTTGTAGTTTTTACTGTACTCTGTAATGATTTTGAACCATAAAAGACAAACTTGAACTAATTGGGGACATAGAATACAAGATGGTATAGTATTTTTTCATAAACTTTCCTGCGATTGACCTTCTCCTGACCCATACTTTATTAATTTAATCCAGTAACAATGTAAATGACGATGAGTTTGTTGCACCATCCATCTAAAAAAATTAAAAATAGCAATGTCCTTACTTGTTTTCCAGATAATGCCAACTAGGCAATTTAAAAACATATTCTCATGCAAATTTATGACACGGGTGGGTTGCCTTAATGAATTTATGTTCTTCTGGTATATATTTTACGATGTTTCCTAATTTAGTCTTAGTTCACTAAAACCATTTTCATTTCGCTGGAGCAATATAATTCCAGTGAAATAATTTTCTCAATTTGTCGGGAACTATTACGGTGATGAAAATTAAATGGCTTAAAAGTTTATTTAATTTTCAGTTCGCTGAATACTCAGAGTTATGATTTATATAGTAACAAGAAATTCGTTACAAAGAATCATACAGGACATTTCTGTTAATAAATCAGTTTACTGATCTTATTGAATCACGTTTGCTTTATAGCATTAGCTTTTATGCTTGCATATATTGGAAGTATCTAGATTGTTAAGAATTAAGATTAAAAAACCTACATAGATTATAGTTTTATTAAGTATTCCTACAAAAAAGGATCTCCTCCCGCAAGCCAACAAATTTATTTCTTTTCATACTTACTTCACTTCTTCAGATACAGGGTGGCCATTTGAAAACGAAACAGAGCCTATTTTGGGTCCCTCAGAACATTTGCGAAAAAATCCTCGGACCCGTCAATTTTTGATTCAAGGGGGAAACATTTTTTTGCTAGTGTCGCCCCCCTGAGGGCAAAGCCCTAGTGAGGGTGACAAGGGCCCCCAAAATTTTAAATGGAACGGGGGGTCGGGTGATACCTCATTTTGAAGGTATTTTTATGTGGATTATAACCCTAAAGTTTTAAATCGTTACTATTTGCCTAGTCGATACAGGGGCTAATAAAAGTTACAAAAACATGTCAACATTTTTTATGAAAAAAAAATGCTTGTAAATTTAGCAGTTAAATAAATAAAAAAAACAAATACAATTGCATTTTCCTGTAAAATCCTCATGCTAATGTAAAAAATTGGTTAAAACTTCACTTTCAGAACAGAGATCAACGTGAAGTTGGGTGTTTAAACCTGTATTTAAATCAGAAGTATTTCCAATCTATTGTAGCATATAATTTTTTATTCGATGCTGAGAATAGCAAAATAAAGACAGACCTACATAAAATAGAAAATTTGATTTAACTGAGAAACGAAATAAAATAAAAAGACTTGTACATACAAAAACCAGAAAGAGTTACTATTCAGAGGTCTGCAGAAGAGATTGAAAAAAATTCGAAGGAAAAAATAAAAGAACAAAGTTTACAGATATTAAAAGTAAGTCAACAATTAGCTTAAATGAAACAAGAAAACAAAATACTGGCCGATTAATGAAAGCTACAAAATTAAATCTTCCAATTTAAAAATTACCGAGGGCGAATAGAACTCTTAAAGAGATGGGTAACTAAAAGTATTTCGGTCAACGTCTACTAAATTTATTTAAAAACTATTAATCCGACATGATTCGGACATATAATTTAGTGGAGGATGATCGAAATACTTTTAGTTACCCATTGATCTATTAACTCTACTGCAAGAATGGACTACTTCTTTAATAAAGAGATGTTGGCCAGCATAAAATATCTGGTGACAGTGAATATCAAGGTAAATTATTATCAAAATCAAATCAATCAAAACTTTTATTATCCAAAAAAAATAGACACAAAGTGTATGGATTTCGTCAGTTTTACATGTTATAATCTTGGCCTAAAAAAAATATTACTAACTACCTAGACAACTAAAATTTAAAAATATACACCTATACTATATATTACAAAAAAAGTTAAAATAGTCAAAAATAAAGTGACATAACATCGTTAAAAAAGTTATAATACTCAACTGCCTAATCAGCTAGATAGCTATCTACATCATAAAAATATTTATTGACTAGGAATTCCTTTAACTTTCTTTTAAATCTCGAAACGGTTTTGCTAATCTTAATTATATTATTCGGTAATTTGTTGTATAGTTTTGGACCTATTCTTAATACAAATTTGTTAGAAATAAGTAGGCTGCTATAAGGCATGGACAAGTCATTTCTAAAACGAGTTGGGTAATTATGAAAACTACCATTAACAGTAAAAGAATTAAAATTCTTAAAAACATATAAGCAAACTTCAAATATATACACACACGGGACCGTCAAAATTCTATATTCTCTAAAAAGATGTCTAGAGGAAGTCATCGGTGATACTCCGGCAGTACACCTAAGAATCTGTTTTTGGTTAATAAACACTCGACGTGCATGCGACTTACAGCCCCAGAGCTGAATACCGTATAAAATTAGTTGATTAATTTCCATTACCACCCTAAGGTTCCTAATGGCATAACATAAGCTACCGAGCTTCATAGACAACTCAGCACAATGAGATTCCCAAGAAAGTGAATCATCCAATGTTAAGCCAAGAAATTTAACTGATTTTTGGTGTTTCAAACAATCGTTATCGTTGGTTACACATAAATTAATATCACTATTTTTTTGACTATGACATGCATGAAAAAACCATGTAATTATGTAGTCTTTTTATTGTTCAAGTAAAGTTGATTTAAAATAAACCAACTCCTAAGTTCCTCTAAGGCTTTTCCAGCAGATACATCAATTGTTTCCATGTTCTGTCTTCGGACCAGCGCAGATGCATCATCAGCATATATGGTGATGACACTATGTGTTATTGCCAGAGGAAAGGAATTAATAAATAAAAGAAACATATTGTGAGCGATCTGTCAAAAATGATGCAAACCAGCTAAACACTACTCTCCTTACACCATAGGATTCCATTCTATCCAAGAGTAAAGTGTAATCTACGCAGTGGAACGCATGGAATAATACATACGCATGGAACGCATGGAATAATGCTCATGCTTTGCCGTAAAATAACTGACCTATTTATATCTTTAGCCATATTTTTATTGGTTACACATAAATCTTTTATAAAAAAATCATTAAAGTAAGTAGCCACTTCTTTAGGATTATTAGTTAAAACTCCATTGTCATTAACTTAGTAACCCATGATTTTTTGTTACTACCGGAGCTCGATGGTTTAGTGGGAATGTTTACATTAAAATGCCAAACATATGATGAATAGAATATGTGAAACTGCAAATTAAAATTACTGTCTGTAGATCTCCTGCCAGCTATCATTCATAAGAGCATGCCTAAAATTGTCCACATTGTTCTGGGTAAAATTTCTGTTGAACATAGTAACCCGTTCAGTGTTGTTTTTAAATAGACCGGTATTAAAAAATATGGTTTCATGATCTGATGTTGTATTACTTTGAACAACAGCATCAGCACAGTCAGATAAATTTGTAAAAATGAAATCCAATACAGTAGCACTTTTAAGGCGAATACGAGTTGGCATATGAACCTGATATCTTAAATTAAAACTGGCTATTACATAAATAAATTGCTGGTTTTCTAGAGTGAGTTCATATTAATATCACCTAAAAATATAATCTCGCGATTAGGTTTAAAATACTATTCTATCATACAACACAAATTACGAATAAAAATATTAAAATCACCAGTTAAGATTGAAAAGGGAACCGAATTTGCAGAAGCTGTGCTCAGTGCGACATAAACTTCTTTTTAGAACACTTGTCGACGCATGTATGCTTAAATGTCATAAAAAGTCTGACCACGAATTCATCACGTTGCCCGTGAAATGCATAAGAGGATTCAAAATTGAATTCGAAAGGTATGTTTAAGCAATCTTTTAAGTAAAACGGCAAATACCAGCCTTTTGATCATTGGACGACCACTCTGGCATAATTGGTCTGTTCTCAACAAATTTATTGCCCTACAAAACCTTCAAGTTAATAGACTCGTCAAGAATTATAATGACGCAAATTTTGCCTCATTAATTAAAATTGTTCGGAGGGGTCTTATTGATTTAAAGTCAAGAACAGTTCTTCAGTCACCTTGTTTTAACCTTTATCGGGGGGAATTTTGAAGAAATCACTAGTTCCCACCAAGACATTAAAAGCATTATAAACGAAGTATACCAAGACGATAAGGCAAAAAATCCTCAATACCCATATCCAAATCAAATAATATAACTTTGTATGATGGACCATGCACACGCACAAAACCGATCAGTTATTTCAAGTTCCTGTAATTACAAAATTATAATTCTCATTGAATTAAAATTTTCGTTTTATTTCCATTTCCATTCCGTTTCATTTCCATGGTCTATCGCAGAGAAAAATTACTGCAAGCTAGAAACCCAATATGGAGGTGAAGTTCTTATTGCTATTCTTATCTCTTAAAACTTGTCAAATCACCATCCTTTTCTCACCAAATTTCAAGGTATTAAAGGAAACCGAATTTGCAGAAGCTGTGCTCAGTGTGACCTAAACCTCTTTTTAAAGCACTTGTCGACGCATGTATGCTTAAATGTCAAAAAAAAGTCTGATCACGATTTCTTCATCATGTCGCCTTTGAAATGTATAAAAGGATCCAAAATCGACAGGTATGTTTAAGTAATCTTTTAAATAAAACGGCGAATACCAGCCTTTTGATCATTGGATGACCACTTTGGCATAATTGGTCTGTTTTCAACAAATTTATTGCTCTACAAGACTTTCAAATTAATAAACTCGTCGAGAATTATAAAGACGCAAAATTTGCCTCATTAATTAACATTGTTCGTGGGGAATTTTGAAGAAACCACTAGTTCCCACCAAGAAATTAAAAGCATTATAAACGAAGTATACCAAGACGATAAGGCAAAAAATCCTCAATACCCATATCCAAATTAAATAATATAACTGTGTATTATGGACCACGCACAAAAAAGATCAGTTACTTCAAAGTTCCTGTAATTACAAAATTATAATTCTCACTGAATTAACATTTTCGTTTTATTTCCATTTCCATTTCGTTTCATTTCCATGGTCCATCGCAAAGACAAATGACTCTAAGCTAGAGACCCAATATGGAGGCGAAGTTCTTATTGCTATTCTTATCTCTTAAAACTTCTCAAATCACCATCCTTTTCTCACCAAATTTCACGTGCAAATATTTCTAGACTAAATTTAGTAATTGGATTTGTTTACTTCCTATCCAACAAGAAGCCGACAAATTCTAAATAGGAAGTCAATCTACAATTTTCTAATCTATGATTACTTTAACATTCTCTAAATTAAAGGCACTCATGAAGGTATTGTATAGCTAATATCACCATCGACTCAATGTGCTTCCTTGATTTTTAGCAGCATAATCACATTTGCAATGCCTTCGGTAAGACGCTCATAAGTTTACAGACATCAGCGTCTCCTGCAGTTTATCTCCGTTAGTACCATAGTACTAATCACCGAGTAGCGGAATCAATTCTTAATTAATAAAGCTAGGATAGATAGGTCAAGACGAAGCGCAAGGGGCTAATTAATTATCTCAAGAGTATTGCATAGAATTTTAAACTCGTTTTTTAGTTGTCGGATACCGACGCTACCCTAGATGTATTCTATACAACTCTTCGCAACGGAGTTACAGAATTCGTACCGAAAAAGGCAATAGTAGAGAATAAATTCAATATACAAAGTTTTTCTTTACAACGAATGAAATTCTAAGAAAACTTACAACGGTCGACGTTACTAAAGCCGATAGACTCGATGGCATCCCTCCTATAATACCCAAAAAGTGCGCAAAACTTCAAAAAAATATTTCCACGATCCTTGAGACTCTTTGACCTTTGCATATTTCAACTGGATAATCTTTAAAAGGTCTGACAGTTATGCTATTGAAAACTATCACGAAACATTTATACGATCAGTAGTTCTTAAAATATTGGAATCGATTTGACATCGACTTTACAAGATACATTATACTGCTTTAACATGGTTTCTTTTAAGCGCGATTAACATCTCCAAACCTCGCTAGCAACCTAAATTTTCTAGTGGAGTAAGGATTTGTTTAAAGAAAGTTGATTTGATATACACCGATTTTTCTAAAAGTTTCGATAGTGTTTTACGCTTTAATTAAGAAGCTATTCGACATGTACAAATGAAAATAAGTGATACCCAAGGATAATGAGAGCGGATGAATGTCTCTGTACGACTCATATACATAAGAGACCTAGAAGTGATTTTCCAGAGTGACATATACATCGCAAAAGGCCTGAGAATGCTGGGATGTATCAGAAGAAACACCAAACACATTCACGATATTCAAGCAAGTCTTCACAAAGAACTAGTGCGCCGCAGTGTATTGGAATCCTGCTTAGTCAACTGGGTCCTATACTGTCCATAGGGAAAGATTGGACGCAGTTTCGATATTGTTCAATACTGTCCAAAATCTACAGCAAAATTTGATTTCAACACGATAGACCCACTCAGTAACATGTCAATTAAAAACATTCCATATTTTTTCTTTTTCCTCTCTACTGTCCTAATAGAAATAAAATCATAAAGTGCCTAAAAAATTAAAAAAAAATATAGCAGATAAACTTTCCGCTAAAATTTTTTAAACGTATCTGAAAAAGATTTAAGATCACTTAATAAAGGTATTTCCATAGATTTACGGTATTTTCTTGAATTGTTTAACTATTTAAAGCCAAAATTATTTTAGTTGTGATATGATCAAAATGATCTTTCGAACTCCAAACCCATATTATCATTGAGAAGGTAGTCAAAGTTGGTGTCATATCTTTCCTGAGATCAAATAATCTTAGTAAAATTCAGCTTAGTTTTCAAGAAGGTAATGCTGAATATAATTTTCCTTGTCACGCCGACAACGTGGTATCAGACCTTAGGAGCCGTAGGAGACCGTAGGAGCCACAGAGCAATCTACAATTGAATTGGGGAGTGAATTGAGGTTTTGTTTTGAGCTCCATTATTTTTCTTTTGAATGTTATTGATGATTGATGCTATTTATTACCTATTGAACAAGGTTTAATATTACTACCTATACATTTCCATAGGCATAATCCGGTTCAATATTACTTTTCTAAAATCCTTTGAAATATTTAATTTTTTGTGATGTTTTAAAAGATGTTTGTGAAGTTTCAATTGCCTTTATGGTACGTTCATCAAATCAATGGGTAGCTAAAAAACCTATGGGCATTAGAAGTAGTCCTTTAGTTTGCAACAACGTTTTAGAAATTCCTATGCCGAGTGTCATGTAAGTGAACATCACTGTTGGATCTGTTCATATGTTCAGAGATATGTTCAGATTTCTGCAAAATCTCAAATATGCTCATGGCAGATTGGAATATGCAGTTTTAAGAGTATTCAAAGAGATTAAAAGGTACGATAGATAAATACTGGAAGTTGGATACTAAGTTACCTGATTTAATGGACATTATCAGTAATACAAATTTTCCACAATAAAAACAGCAACTTCTCTGTCTTCTATTAGTTAAAAAGTAGCAAGGAAATCAGACTTAAGCCCAAGCCTCAAGAATAGAAGCCCCACAGATATCAATATGTCATTGGCCAAGAGTATAAACTTAGCATTGAGGTACATTGATCATAGGTCAATTATGTAGCTTAAGAGAAGAATGGGCCCAAAGCGGAGCACCAACGCTAATATCACTCTCCGCCATATTCGCTCACTGAACTCTCACTGAGTTCTTTTGGATATGTATGATTCAACAAAGTTAATCTTCCCTGATCAAACTTATATGCTTGGAGTCTCCGAATGAGAGTGTTATAAAAGACGCAGTCGAATGTTCTATCACAATCCACCAATCCACTTTGCAAAGCTGTGTGCTTTCAATCTGTTCCTCCTGAAACAAATCTTAAATATTTATCATTTTCGAAAAAAAAAGATATTTGTTTAGCCTAAAACTTTTCATACTCTTTTGCCACTAGAGGTAATTTAGAAATAGGTCTAAAATTTTCAGGTAGTTGATGATTTTCTTTTTTATGTATTAGAATAACTAGACCACGTTTTAAATCCTGGGCTAAAGTGTTTCCGTGCAAACAACAGTTTATCAGTTTGGCCTAAAAACATAGAAAACACGTTCATTAAAGATTTTAATAGCCTCTGCTGAGCCTTCCGCCTCTGGACCTCGTTGTGCAATTCGAGGCAATGAGGACTGCGTACAGGCTATACGTCCTCGGCGAACTACGTGCTGGCGAGACCGGTCACGCAAAAATCTGGTCACGGGCCATACAAGAATATCCTTTTCTTCTGATGGGCAGTGACTGCATGGCTCCAGTGACAGTGGACTGGGAGGGATTCGTGACGCACATTGCAGGTAGAGAGGAGTGGCAGCATTCCAACAGACTTGCATTGCTAAATAGGGGGACCATCTGGTACACAGATGGCTCCAGAATGAATAACAGAGCTAGATCAGTGGTGGGATCCCAAATACCAGTAGGGCATACTCGCTGGGGGAGCACGCCACTGTCTTCCAGGCCGAAGTATTCGCTGTATTAAAATGCGGACAGAAAATCCTAAGCTGCGGACACCCCAATACAGTCGTATGAATACGCTCGGACAGCAGAGCTGCCATTAAGGCTATCACGGCCGGAAAGGTAAGCTCCAAGCTTGTACTAAAGTGCATAAAAGTCCTAGAAAAACTGGTGCAGGTTTGCTGCAAGGTCCAGCCCGTCTGAGTACCTGACCACGCAGGCCATGCAGGTAACGAGGAAGTGGAAGTATCGCCAAATGCGTAGCGGTCGCGTCAATGAAGGGTCTGTTGGACAAGTGGACCCACCGAAGATGGACTGAGTCCCCTGGTATGAGACAGGCTAAAGCACACATAGGTGGGTCCTCTGCCTGTCTCACCAAAAATCTACTACGCCTAAAAAGACGCAAAATTTGGCTAGTGACAGGTCTTTTAACCGGACACTGGCACTTAAGAAGCCATCTCTATACCATCGGTATTGCGGACAACCCGGAATGCCCGTGGTGCTGGGAGGAGGATAAAACCGTTGACCATGTGGTCGGGGAGTGCCCAACGCTTACGCGCGCCAGGTTCAAATACTTGGATAACACCTTCAATGTACCGAGAGACTTTAAGTCCTTCAGACCAGAGAGCCTTATAGGTTTTCCTAAGGCCATTGGGCTCTGGTAGCCCCCGGTGGGGCATGACGGGTCCATCAGAAGACCTATATGCACAACTGCCTCTGGCAGCCCACTGTTTTGACAATTTCAATTTCAAATTGCAATTTCAATAGCCTTGTGCGCAGACGGTACCTATCAGTTGCATTTTTACTTTTTGTCCAGTAATTACATTCTCAGCTGGTGTAAAAGTGACTTTCAGAAAGGAAAGACTGTATAAGCAATGAAGGACCAGGGCTTCCACAGGTTTATCTGAGTTGCGGAAAATCTTTAATCAAAATATGCACGATGTTTATTAAAAAATAATTGAAATCTGCAGATTTCACAAAATCTGAAACTTCAGCCTCCTCTATAGCTTTCGTTTCGGCTCTTGTGGCTCAACTTGGTCTTGTTTTTTGTCTGCTCTCTTGCGAAACTTAAGCTTTCAAACAGTATGAGCTCATGTCTTTTTTTCCCAGACATTCTGGAGACTGCTTGTGTAATATAACGGTCCAGATTTTTCCATTGTTTATAGCTTATTTCCATTGTACTGCTCTCTGGGATTTACAGAAGTTGGTATTAATGTCCCTGTTGCTTTCCAAAATTTTTTTAGGATTCTTTCAGCGGATAATTAGTCTCTCCTTTCGTCTGGAACGAAGACGGAACAGGTACTCGGATTTGGTAAGTCTTCTCATGTAAATGGTCAGCACATAATTTTTCCTGGGATACTAGTCACTCTGCGCTGGCTTTGCCTGTGCACATGATCTCTTGGTATCTCGGCCTGTAAGTTGCACTCTTTAAAGGGGCCTTCGTTTGGGATATCTTCATACTCCAACGGTTGATTGCACTTCCTGAACTTTATCGGTCGTCAGATAGGCTTTTGGGTAGTCTTCTGGCACGAAGTCTTTGTAAAAATTCATGATGTTGGCTGTTTTGGATGGCTTTTGCTTACCTTGTCCTTACCTTTATAGTCCTTGATCAAATTCTCTCTAATCATAGTCCTTTTAGAAACTACGCTCGCGACCGCATTTACCCCCACAGCCATTCAGCTGGTCATGTTACCTTCCAACTAAGCTTGGTGTAAGAAAGAAGAGAGGAAGAAAACCGGTGATAGTATGGATAAATAAACTAATAGCAGCCTACAGCAGAAGATAGAGAATAGTGAATCGGAGTTAGGAAAGAGACTCACCGAAGATGTGAGGAAAAATTAACTGTGACAAAAAAATGAAGAATTTTTGAAGTGTGACACCTGGAGAGGTTGTTTGATATACAGTCTAAAGCCGCGTAGATTGCAGCCTATGAAGTCTATAGATACCCGCTCGTTGTCGGAAGTACTCTAACGTTTTGGAAGTGGGGTGATCTATGGATTTGCAATTTCCTTAGAGGCTCTCTGTGAAGGATCCATCCTAATTCACAGAGAAACAGTTGACGTTCTGTGCGGCATTATGCCGATTAAAACCCAACGGCTCTCCCACCACTTAATATATATTTGTATTTTTCTTGGTATCTCTAATGGCAATTTTATATGCTGCACTACATTTTATTATATTCCAAATATCAATAATCTTTCTAATGCTTATAGGCTTATTATAAACAAAACAAACGCTTATTGTATTCGAATCAAATCAAGAGAATCTATTAGATAGATATTCATCCAATCTTTTAGAAACTCATCGAATAAGGCTCCTTTAAAGCAAATATTTGTCTTATAATAATAAATCTAAATAATTGTAAAGTAACCTGTTGATTTTCATAATTATTAAACTCAAAGCGACTGTGATTAATCAAATTAAACTTCTTTAATTAAACAACTGGAAAATGCATTTTACTTAAAGTTTTTCTTTTACTTGTTCTTCTTTTCACAACATTTTGATTTATTACTTCTTTCTCCAGAATGGGCGATATTGTATCTGAAATATCTCGAGGTAATCCATTAATTTTTCCATAGCATTTAAAATGCTTTATTACTACGGATTTGAATTGAGCTATTGTCGTCGTTTGGCCAGTGGAATGGCGCGAGTCATGCGATGACCATGTTCTTTGACGTCAGTCGGCCATCGAGAATGTTACCATAATTCGCGTGCATTTAGTGCTGCATAGGAAGTAAGCCCACTATTTGTTCTTCACGGCCAGAAAATCTTTTTGCTTTTATTTTTCGTTGTAGAAAAGGAAATAGAATGCCATAAAATGTCAGTTGATTTTAAAGTAAGGTGGTATGATAGGGTCAATGTGCCAATTCGTCGACCAGTGCTAGTTTGCGTTCACTTTTTACTTTGATTTAAAATAATTCACTGTTTCTTGTCCAAAACTAGCAAAGTTCTGCGAACATAAATCCGAAAGATTTTTGGTGGGGGATGTAAGTCACCTACCGTTCAAAAATAATTTAAGTAGTCACTGCACAGAAAATAAACTTAAAGAGTTTAGGAGAAAAAAAACTGAAATGTGCACTCTTGCACAGTTAAAAGCTGGGACCGCAACCATTTGCGCCCTAGCTATTTCGCAAACTAGCAAAATAGCACTTTTTCCATACTTGTAGGAAGATTTCATATTATATCAAAAATAGAAAATAAAACGAAGGAAAATATTTATTCTCAAATTTTCAAGCTTGAAGAAAACATAAGCCTTATTAAAATCTTTAAATTAGTTAAGCTTTTATAAAGGTTAAAAACGAAAATTTCAATTAACTGATCGCGTACTAACACATTGACCATAGATTTTATAGGAAGAAAATCAAATTAATGCGCTGTTATCCTAAATACATAATATTTGTATAAATTTGTTAGATTCTAAGATAAATGGCATTAAAACTTTAAAAATATAAATTATAAGCCTAAGTCATTCGACAACACTGTTTTGTTATTGTTTTGGAGTTTTTTCTAAAGTCAGTAAAATTTCGGTTAAGTTGTGCAAAATAATTAATAAAAATGTCTTAGCATTCCCAATTAAGGACAGTACTACACCCGAACATAAAGGCAAGTGTTAAATTGATCGATAAGGTGAGATTTTTATGGTACTGTTTACCTGCTATCTGCATCGCGGTAGCGCGACGTTGTCGCATGTTCGACGCCTTTATTCTTAGATGCTCGAATTAACAAATTTTTGAAATAATTTTGAAAATGGAGTGTGACATATGTAAAAAGAAGGAAAGAATTTTTGCATGTGACGGATGCCCATCAAAAGTATGCATAAAATGTGCAAAACTGACTTCATCCGAAGTAAAAGTCTTGGAATTAAAAGGCAGCCGAGTAATGAAATTTTACTGTACCAGATGCACATAATTTGAAACAAATACTCTACTGCAAAGAACTATTGAAGATAAAAATATCATCAAGCAAGGATGAAATTATTGCTTTGCTTGGGAAGCAAATAAATGATATAGAAGCCAGGGATTCTCAAGAGATATTATACAGTTCTGCGGTCCAGTAAAATTCAAATGTAAGCCAATCATCAAACTCGAATCCAATTGCCATTTCAAACAACATACCAAGCTTGCTGATCATACCTAATAAAATCCAAAGTACGAAAACCACCAAAGAAGAGTTATATCAATATGTTAAGCCTGCAGATATTAAAGTTATAATAAAAAATGCTCGTGACATATCAAACGGAGGTGTAGTTATAAATTGCCACTCAAAACAGGACATTGAGAAACTGAAGGAGGATGCCGACAACAAGTTGAGTAACAATGGTTACAAAGTCCAACTAACAAAAATGAGAAGACATCAATTCAAAATTGTTGGTTATATTGGAGATTTAAATCTGGAAGAAATTGAAAAATGTCTGCGTTACCAGAATGACTGCGTAAGGGACACTGATGATATTGACATAACATATATGCACACAAATAAAAAGTATGGAACTCGCACCATTTATGGAACTTGTAATGCTGCTCTATTTCACCGTCTACTTACGAATAAAATGATCTATTTACAGAGGCAGAGCTATCCTATCTATGAAGATGTAAGTGTTCAGCGCTGTTTCAGGTGTCAAGATTTCTTTCACAAAAGCCAAAGGTGTACCTATGAACCATGCTGTGGATACTGTGGTCGTAAGCATGAATACCGCAATTGCACTAGAGGGGGAAAATGCTGTATAAATTGTGAGAAGGCCAATACAAAATATGGGTATCAATATGATTCCAAACACGAAGCGAATCATTCAAATTGTCCAGCCTAAAAATTTCACCTTAATACACTGAAAAGTAAAATTGACTATTCTGGTTTTAATGGCTAACATTCAAAATGAAATTGCCATCTTAAATGAACTTGACCAATATGAAAAATCAATTCAGACTAGTACAGACTGTAATGCAGTTTGCAGCCTTGTTAATACTGCTTCAAAATTGTTAAATATTTTACATTTAAATATTCGCAGTATACAAAAAACTTTGACAGTCATTACTTTTCTTCAGGCCTTTGATCTCTCTTGTAATATTATTGTATTGAGCGAGTGTTGGAAAGTTTCTGATGTTCGCATGTTTTTTATCCCTGGCTACAACGTTTATTATAACCATGGGAATTTTAATCAAAATGATGGTCTTGTAATTTTCACTAGAATTTCTGATGAACTTAAAATAAATGATTTAAGATTGCAAACATCGGGAATTTTTCTCAGTAAACTGTCTTTTACTAATAGTAATGTTAGTTATGGCATGACTTCACGTACAGACCACCTTCTTCATCCATTCAACACTTTCTAAATGATTTTGAGGACTACTTACAGAATATTCCTATAAATGACATAGACATATTTTTGGGCGACATTAACATTGATATTCTAAAGAAAAATCACATAAATGCTAATAAGTATGTGTCACTTAAATTCTTATGGTTTTGAATCCATGGTAAATGGTTTTACTCGTGTGGGCCGGAATTCAGAATCATGCATAGATCACATGTTCATTAAAAGCAACATAAAGAATAGGTACCATATTGATTCGTATATTATGGAAGCTAATATAACAGACCACTATCCCATAGTTCTTAATATAAAGAAGAAACATTATATAAATAACTTTAACCCTAAAGCTGTCACAAGAACTATTGAAAACATTAATTTACATATTTTTGAAAATTTAATTAAGCGAGTAGATTGGCGAAGTGTATTCGATATCGCGGACGTAGAGATGGCGGCACGTAAGTTTTCTGAGATTGTATCAAATATTATAAAAAATTCTACCGAACAGAAAGTAATTACTTTTAAAGAAAATAAAAAACGAAAAATATGGATACCGAATGGCATAATAAACTCGATAAAAACAAGGGACTTAATGAAAAAGAAACTACTTTTGAGATACGATCCACACTATGAAACTTTATATAAAAATTATAGAAATACTCTGAATAGGTTGATTATGAAAACTAAACATGAATACTTTAAAAATAAAATAAATAATGACCCTACAAATTTTAAAAAAATTTATAAAATAATTGCGGAAGCTACCGTTCAAAATAAACCCAAAACAAATGATGACATTCGGATTCAAAATGATAAGCATGAGCCATTTTCAAATAAAAAAGATATGGCTAATTACTGTAATGAATATTTTAGTAATGTAGGTATTAAAATGCTTAGTAAAATTGAAACTCCAACAGATAAATTTAAGCTCCAGTATAGTGCTTTGTCATCTATGTTTTTGGCACCGGTAAATGATAAGGAACTTATAGAACACATCAGCCCTCCTAAGAACAATTATGCAGCAGTGCAGCAGGTCCTGATAAAATTAGTTCTATAGTAATAAAGAAATTTCATTTATATTTTACTGGGCCTTTAAGACATATAATAAATCTGTCCTTTAAAGCTGGCCATGTACCATCTTATTTTAAAACAGCTATAGTCACCTAAATTTTTAAATCTGGTGATCCACACCTTGTGAATAATTACCTCCCCATAAGCGTTATCAATAATTTCTCAAAAATCTTCGAAAAATGCTTAAAAATCAGACTTCAAAAATTTTTTAATGTAAATAAAATTCTATCAGATAACCAATTTGGTTTTCGGGAGGGGTTGAGCACAACCGATGCAATTCTAGAATTTACAAAAAAAGTAACAAATTGTCTGGATACTGGAACCAACCGTTTAGCCGTTTTCCTAGACCTCGCCAAGGCGTTAGATACGGTGCCTCACTCAACACTTCTGAATGTTCTAAGTTCCTATGGGGTACGTGGGATCGCCTTGGAAGTATTTTCTAGTTACTTGAGTGATAGGATACAGATAGTGAAGATTGATAAAACTCAAAGTGATCCTGTTAAAGTTCAGATTGGTGTTCCTCGAGGTACCGTACTCGGTCCTTTGCTCTTCATAGCCTACATAAACTTTTTAACTGAACTAAAAATAAAAAACGCCAGTATTATATCGTACGCAGATGACACCGTTATCCTGTTCCGGGGATCTTCGTGGCATGATGTTAACGCTTTGGGCGAGGAAGGACTCAAAGATTTTATGTTGGTTACACAAACATTCAAACTAACTTTAAATATAACTAAAACAAACTTTATCCCTTTCTCACTCACGTCTGAATCGACCACATTTTATAACCGTAAAGCTGGGAGGAGGGTATATCGGGGAGATGGACTCTACCAAATATCTAGGTATAACAATTGATAGACATCTGAAATGAGACGCACACGTAACACGACTTGCTAATAATATTCGGAGACTTATTCCGAGATTTTACACTCTAAGGCATATTTTAAGTAAAAAAATCTTACTAATGGTTTACAAGGCGCTGGTGAAATCCTTAATAAGGTATGGTATTCCTATCTGAGGTGGTCTGTACGATTCCCTTAAACAACTAAACGTAGTTCAGAACTATATTATTAAAGTTATTTTAAAGAAGAACAAAAGGTACTCCACATCTCTCTTGTATTCTGAAGATGTTCTGAACAATTTTTACATTTTATAGTTGAAAATTAAAATTTGTTTCTGGTCCTACTGTAGTTGTATTTTTATACTAAATATATTTAAACTAGTTTTTTCTTCTCATCTAAACATTTACTGATTTTAGTTAAATTAGCTACTAATTTTAGAATGTTTAAATCTATATAGTGATTATAAATGCACATACATATATTTATATCTAGGTATAGTGTAGATATTAAGACAAATGTAATTAATTCTAGAATTACCTATGTAACATATTGTAAATTATGTCAGTAATATATTCATTCATTCATTCATTTAGGAATATATAAAGTAAGTTGGATGTGGATCAAATAAAACTCAATCATTAGATGGGCCATTTCTTTTTAAGAAGCATAAACATCATTGTATATTATAATCATTTTTTGAGGTCCACTCCGGTTTTATGATAGTACAGTACAGTATTTATGGAAAAAAAAGGTTTTTACTATTTACCCTGAGGATGTCTTAATCGAGGCCGAAACGTCACTAGTATTAAAATCTAAAACCTGAGTTTTATTTGACCCCACATCCAATTCAATACTTAGCAATAAACATAAAACATTTTTGGGTCTCAAAAACAATAACATATAAATGATCACCGAGCTCTAGGAGATATGTCCTTAAAAATATATGGAAAAAGATTTCAATTTTTATTCAAGTCATCTCTTCAAAATCACTTAAATTCCTTATTTTCCATGTGTTACTATGGTGACTAAGAAGAATATTGTCAGAGAAATAATAACTATTTCAATGTATAAATTTCAATTTAACAAATGTATCAAATGTTCTTTGTTATTGACCAAACATGGTTAATTGAGGCGTTGAGAACCAGAGCGGACTATCCCTGACTGACTTTAAACGGAGATAACTAAGTTTAAAAAATATGCATTTTTTGTTATTTTTTTGTATACTTCTAAAAGGTTACATTTGAATTTAATTTATGTTGCAATACTAAAAACTATTTAAATTTTAAAAACTTTATATATTTTTTAATGTATCTAAGAAAATAATACTATATTTAAAAAAAACAGAAAAAATGTGGGTTGGTCCGTTTTGGTTTTATAGAAGTTTAATTAATTTCCATAATGGACTATAATCAAATAATGCAAATTATAATTTTTTTTACACATTTTTATTTCAGAATAAACAATTAACTTAAAACTATACAAAAAAAAATAAAAGTTTTTTTCTGCAAAAACAACGAGAAATATATTCATTTTCTAAAGAAATAGAGAGAAAAACTATTCATCATTTTTATCATCATTTTTATCATTATTTGCTGACGAACAGTTTAAAGAGTGAAAAAAATTGTGATAAATTGGCGGAATGAACTCAATTAACTCTAGAAGATCTTTTTTTTTCGACAGTTACACAGTGTCCGGTAGGGTATAATAAAGGTAAAGGTCCCTGTATGCTACCTTTTGAAATATTTCTTTTTTGAACATTAAACTTTTGCAAGGGTTGAGTTTCGCTTATACCATATTTAAAATAAATTATAAATGGATCCTCTTTTTTTTATTATAATACAGTGCATTTTCAACCATTCTACTTTTGTAGAATCTAAACTTATTTTTCTGTTTGTAATTAGTTTTTCTAGGCCGACTGTAGAAAAAACATTGTTTTGGTTCATTTCAACAACTTTAAAAGGATTTTTTTCTTTGCACTTGTAATGGCATTAACCCAATCATTAGGAACATAAATATTGGGAAAGATTTTTTTTATTTTTTTCAACTACACCAAAGTCTCTGTCGCAAACTAAAAAGGAATGACCGCTAACCAAAAAGTTATGCTGAATTTCTTCTACCGTAAATTCCTAAGATTGAACAACATAATGGCAAATTAAAGCCATTTTAATGTTTCTGTTCTGACCTCCGCAGCTGTCAGAATATAATATAACTTTATTGGTCGTTACATTATGTTTAAAATAATACATAAGACATGATCCAATTTCTTGTGATCCACGAGATGCTAATGATTCATCCCATACAGACATCGTGGCTTCATTGCTTTGCAAATTGTGTACTCCAAGACAGTATGTCCATAATTGCCTTTTATAATAGGTTATACCTGTAGAGATGACGGGCGTAGGCAATGTTTTTATCAGATCGAAGGCTATAACTGTAACTTCGTCCTGTGACATTTGGGTATCTAGACTCATGGCATCGCGTAGTTGTTGGGCTTTTCGTTGGTGAAGTTCTAGTTGAAAATTTAGTTCCTTTTTCTTTCCTTCATCTACTTCATATTTTAATTTATTTTGTAAAGCGTCACATTTCTTGCAGGAGTCTACAATAGGTGGGTGAAAATGAAGATCAAACTTAGGTACTGTTAAATACATCACGGAACTTAAATTCTGACACAGGATTAGCTGCTTTTTTCTTATACTCAGCATAAAGAATTCTAATATTCATGTCGGGACAAAGGTACTTTCTGTCCGTCTTATGCCTTGAGTAATGGGAAACATAGGTTGGAAAGGTTCTAATGAAGTCACAAACATCAATAATTTTTTCTATGGGTGTTTTGTTTGCAGGAGGGTGTCGGCCTCGTTGATCCTGTGGTAGCATTAATTTATTTTTTTCTTAAGGGTTCTATCAAGTTTACCGTCTGACACCATTAGAATTTGTTTAAACAAGTTTTTAAACATTTTAACGTCACTTCCTTGACTGTTAGGTAAATAATATTCTCTCATCATATGTTTTGATTTATTAGTAGGAGTAGCATTATTTGTGGCATAATGACGAGCCACTGGCTTAACTTTAACTTGTGAAAATATGTATCCGGTCTGTAAGTCGAAATTAGCTAGTCCATAAAATTTATTATGGATTTCCGTTTGAATATCTGGAATGATTAACTTATAACATTCTAATTTACAGCAACAGCCTGCAGGTAAAAACGTTTTAGCGGGAACAATTTGATTTTTTACATTGGTATAACTCTTACCACTAGCTCGAAAATATTTACGTTTGTTTTTTTTCCATTCACTCTCGTTTCTCATACGCTATCTTGATTTTTTTTTACGCTTTCTTCTAACAAAGATTCTTGAAAAACATTGTTATCAATGGTATTACTAGAATCGCTCTCGTGTTCTGACTGTGAAATTGAAGGCTGGTAATCATCAGAGCTTCCATTGTCTTCAAATTCCGAGGGCTCACTTTGACCATCTGAACTTGTTTCTAAAAATTAGGTTAGGATTAGCTAAATATCGATTTACTAAAGTTCAAGTATTCGATGTTCGGTGCAGAGTAGACGTGTTTTACACCGCTCCTAAATTACAGCAAATATCTACAGTTTATTGCAAGTTTTAAAAACATAAAAGTTCTCCAGAGTGATAGGCTAGCAAGACAGAGTTAATTTCAGAGAAAAAAGTAAAGGTAATTAGCTGTAATTAACATAAAAATGCCTTTAACCAAAAATCAAAAAGACGATATTAAACAGTGTATATCTGAATGTTTATATGACAAGAATTTCATAGCGACCTTGGCCACTGCAGTTGCCGAAATTATTTCGAAGTCATTCTCCGAGAAAATAGATAAACTACAAGCGCAAGTCACCGATCTAAACCCAAAATTGGAGGAAAGTCAAAATAAAGTTTCGGAGCTGCATTTAAAGGTAGACAATTTAGAACAAAATTCGAAAGCTAAGCAGCTTAGGCTCTATGGATTAAAGGAATCCAATGGTGAAAAACTAAAAGAAAAAGTCCAGCAAACCCTTGCTGTTAAATTGAAAATAGATGATTTAGATATAGATGCGTGTCATAGAATAGGACAGAAAAATCCGACTGACAGCAAACCGCGGCCGGTAAGAATGTTTTTTAACTCTGTGGCAGCCAGGCAAGAAGTTTTTTTCAAGAAAAAAATACTTAAAGGATCCAATATGGTCGTTGTTGAAGAACTAACAAACCACAAATACCATCTGTTGCAGCTAGCTAAAGAGAAATTCGGAAAAGAAAACGCCTGGTCAAAAAGTGGGAAAATTTATGTAACGAAAGATGGAAAAAGTGAAATAATAAAAACTGAGAAACAATTGGAACAATCATTGTAATTTTTTAGGGGTAAGAAGGTGAAATACGTTAACTTAGTAAGAATTTTTTATTTCTTTTTTTTCTTTGTCACTTTTGTTCATATCCTGTTTTTTTTTTATATATAAGCTTCTGTTTACTTTTATATACTAGATCCCTAAGTTTTTGATTTCGATTTTAAAATTCGTATCAAGTTAGTAGAGTACCTATCCTACGTAGCCACAAATCTGTAACTTATATCAACCTATCGTTTTTTATTTGAGGGAAAAAAAGAAAAACACTTTTTTGTATTCTTCTCTCGTTCTTTGCATAAATACGTTACTGAAGTACTCAATTTAATTAACAAATTTAACTATTAACATGATTACATTTGCCATTTTTTGAAGAATTTCCAAGAGTTAATCGGACTTAGTGGGAAAAAAAATGAAACGATTCTCATTCGCATTTTATAACATAAGATCATTGGTACCTCACTTGGCTGAATTTAAAACATTTTTGTTGGAAAAAAAATTTGACTTTGTTGGTCTGAGTGAGACATGGTTGCATTGTGGTATACCGGACGATGTTTTAAATGTTGATGGTTATAGATTTTTAAGATTAGATCGCAGTGCAGGCAGAGGCGGAGGTATTGGTATATTTATTTCAAATTCAATTGAATTCGAGCAGCTACATTTAAATTGTTCGTCAGTACTAGAGGAGGTATGGCTTAAAATTAAACTTAAAAACAAAAACGTTATAATAGGCACTGTATACAGGCCTCCTTCAGGCTCTGTCTCAGATTTTCTGGATATCCTTGAAAATAGTTTATCACAACTTTATACAAATTGCCATGATATTATATGTGGTAGAGATATAAATATAGACCTGCTAAATATAGAGGACACAAAATCACAGAATTTCAGGAAAACAATAGAACTCTTTGATCTAAAACAAACAATTAATAGTCCAACTAGAATCTCAAATAATAGCTCAACACTAATCGATATTATTTTGGTTTCTACGCAGAAAGCCAGGCAAGATTTTTACGGTACTAATAAAGTAAATAATCTCTCTGATCATTATTTAGTATTTGGTCAGTCTTATTTTAAAAATGTAGTAAACACCTACAAATCTATAAGGTCAAGATGCTTAAGTAAAATAGATAAACAAAGCGTGCTCGACTGCCTGGCTGTATCTCCTTTAAATAATACTTATTATATAAATAATCATGTGTTGAAAGTTGATTTTTTTACTAATACAATACTTAACTTATTTGATCAATTAGCTCCCTATAAAACAATTAACTATAAACATAGAAACCAGCCATGGTGTACTTATGCTGTTCAATGTTTTATCAAGCGAAAGGATCAGGCTTATAACAAATTTAAAAAAAATAAAACCCCTCTAAATTGGAATTACTATAAATACATTAAAAACGAAACTACTAGTATTATAAATAGAGAAAAAAGAGCCTACCTAGAACACTTACTAGAGAATAACAATGGCAACGGAAAGATTTTATGGAAAACTCTCAAGAATCTTAATATTTTAAACAAAAAGTCCGGTGATAACATTCCCAACAATCTTAATAACCCGAATGAAATAAACAACTTTTTTCTTCAATTTTCTCAACTTGAACCACCAGATCCGGACTTGATTTTATTATATACTACTAGTACGGCAAAAAACTTTATTGAGCTTTTTTCTTTTAGATTGCTTTTTCTTTTTGATTGAATCAAATGCCGTTGGTCCGGATGGTCTAAACAGTGAAATGCTAAAATTATGCTGCCCTCAGATTCTAAATATTTTAGTTAATATTTATAACTCGTGTATTCCCGTATCCAAATTTCCAGACTCCTGGAAAATTACTAGGGTTTTTCCGTTGCCAAAAACTAAAACCGAGCCCACAAACCTTTCAGAATTAAGACCCATATCCATTTTATCACCCTGCTCGAAAATATTTGAAAAAATCTTAACCGCTAGAATAATAGAACACCTGAATAAACACAATATCCTTCCCTTGAGACAATCGGGATTTAGAAATACAGTTGCTGTACAGCATTGTTGGACGTGGTTGATTCAATAATGTCAAATATAGACTCTGGAAACTCATGTGTTTTGATATTGTTAGACTACACAAGAGCGTTTGATAAGGTAAACCACCAGGTCCTGTTCGCTTTGCTATTGCATATTGGATTTTCACAGAGTGCTGTCGATCTAATTAAAAGCTATTTATCTAATAGGGTTCAATATGTAGAAACTGATAAGGGATGTTCGGACAGAGGGTCGCTTCACTGTGGTGTTCCACAGGGCTCCGGGCTATCCCCATTACTATTCTGCATATACACCTGTTATCTCACACATGCCCTTGAACACTGTATTGATTATAGTTTTGCTGATGATAAACAATTATTATACTCTGTCACACCTAATAGCATAGCACAAACTCAACTTAACATAAATAAAGATTTGAATCAACTAGTTCGAAACTCAGAAAAACACCACTTAAAATTAAACCCTTTAAAAACTAAAATACTTGCTTTTGGAAAACAAAAAATTGACTTAGAAAACCAACTTAAAATTAATTTAAATAACTCAGAGCTTACCTTTGAAAAAAAATCTAGGAATTTGGGGGTAATTTTAGATACAGATTTAAGATTCAGCGAACATGTATCTGCGTGTGTACAGAGGGCGTATGCAAATTTAAAGCTGTTATATCCACATAGGCGTGCACTAAGTCAAAAACTAAAATTAACATTGTCAGATGCTCTTGTGTTAAGTCACTTTAATTATTGTGATGCATTGTATGGTCCATGCCTAACCAAACAGGATAGGGACAGGATACAGCGAGTTCAGAGGTCGTGTTTGCGGTTTGCATTTGGCATAAGGAAGTTTGAGCCAGTAATTCACAAACTCAAAACTTGCAATTGGTTGGATATGGAAAATCGCCGTACATTTCACTCCGCTGTCTTATTCCACAGAATAATATTTAATAAAAGTCCACCATATTTGTACAACAAAATAAAGTTTAGAACAGATGTTCACAACTTAAACCTAAGGTATAGGGGCTTAATATCTCCTCCTTTCCATAAGACTGCCTTGTTTGCAAGATCTTTCTCTTATAATGTTTACCTATTATACAATCATATTCCTCTCGAAATGAAAATACTCACGCCAACAAAATTCAAATATCTATATAAAAATAACTTGCTAACACACCACTAAGTCTTGTTGTTTTTTATTTATCTTTTTTTTTCATACGGTATAGTGTACTTGTGTTTTGGGTAGGTACAAACGTCTACTATAAGTATAAGAACTAGGAACTATTAGAATGTTTTAGGTAAAAACAGTGTTGTAATTTACTTGTGTTGAAATTATAAAACTACATACTACTTATGATTTGCTATTGTGCTAACATTGAATCTATATATTAATTTAATATTCTTTGTTGTTAGTTACAGTTACAAAATTTTTACGGAGTTTATTCAATATCAGTTTTACTGCCTTAAACTCCATTTTGCAGTAATACATTTATCATGTGTGAAGAATGTATACCAATAATGCATTGTAAACTTGTACTATTACTGGCAAATAAATTTATTTATTATTATTATTATTATTATTATTATATTATTAAAAAACAAAAACACCAACCTTCTATTTTTTGGGATGTCCCTGGACCTGAGCAACTAGTTGAGGCCATATTTTTTAAACTAAACTCTAATAAATGAGTATTACTAGCTTTTTAAAGTATTAAACGTTACCACGCGTATCGTTTATGAACTGGACTAAACCACGGTAAACAATCTTTATCATAAATACCAAAGCGGATCATATATCATTAAGATCGACAGGGTGGACCATCCTATTTAGCGGCGCCATCTGTTATAGGATGCTTGCAACTCAGATGGTCCACTTTGGCTTTAAAAAATGTAATATTAAGTATCGAAAATACGCCTTAGTCCAATATCTATGATTTTGTGGGATGGTCCGCTCTGGTTCTCAGCGCCTCAATTAGGGTTTTCAAAAATGCGGCTGCCTAACAGCTTTCAGTTTTTATATGATCACGCATGGATATTCTTTGAATTGTAAAATACCCATCTCTAAAAAATGCGCTATTTCAGCCCGTGTCGTCTAAGTCAAAGTCAAAATATGCTTTATTATCTGAAGAATACAAAATTCTTATAGACAAAGCTTTTCCGTATTAAATTATAATAATCTACTGCATAAAATAAAACTTATAAATGTAAGAGACAGACTAACATTACAATACAGCTAAATATTCTCAAATAAATAATTATCCACACTATAACAGGCTCCTCTGAGTAATATTTTCGTAACTTTCCTTTTGAATAGAATGTAAGTAGAAAAAAAATAGATCGAAACAAGTAACCTGAGCAACATCCCCAAATGCAGATACTATACCTTAAGTGGCCAAAATTCAAATTTAATACTAATATATGTATAATATATTTTTTTCTTTTATAAAATATTATTATGAAAATGTAAATACGTTAATTATTTTCCTAGTTTTTGTACTATTTTTATTAGTATTCTGTAGTTAAAGTTGATTCGTAGGGTTTCTTTAGGGTTCTACTTACGTTTGGTTTATTATTTTTATCTATAGTGTTTAGTTTTTAAGTAATTCATCTTGTTCGAGAGCCCCATTTTGGCCCCAATTTAGGTTATTTAGGTTATATTATTGTAAATCCCTGTAGTTCTAATTTTCTAGAATTTCTATACTTGCTTGCTTTGACTGTCAGTATTCTCCTAAAATTATTGGTCTCTTTCGGCAAAAACAATGAAGATAATTCTAAATATTTCGAAACTATTCCATCGGGTTTTAAAAAGGACGCGCTTTGTGACAATTCATTTAGTTTTTAATTGTTTAGTCAGTTTTTGCCTTGGAAACAATTAAACGACAGTCAAGGCGATTTAGGTTAGTGTTTTTAACGTTGACAATAAAAGTGTGTTCCCGAATTTCGTTACAATATTCTTATTTTAGAATGTATACTGTAGACACGATCTGTGTTGCGTACACTGCATCATAAATATAAAGTTTTACTATATATAATATGTAGTTTATTCACTATATATATGTATTATAGAGTTATATACCAAATAAGATTATAAATACAATATAAAACACTTTTTTATCGAATACAAAATTAATTGAGATGATAAATCTACGGAAGTGTAAACTGACATATTGAAGTTACAAATTTATATATTTTTTTATTAAAAGGCCTTTGCTATCTATTTTTTCAAAACTAACCTTTGTTAATTAAGCTAAAAACTTGGGTGTAATTTTAGAGGCAGACTTAAGTTTAAGTGAACTGCATGTGGATAGAGAGAGTATGAAAATTTAAATTTATCCACAGAGGCGTGTTTGAAAAACGTAAATAAAAATGATCGGAAACCCTTGTGTTAAGTCACTTTAATTATTGTGATTTGTGATCACCTTATGGCCCATACCAAACAAGATGAGGATAAGGTACAGAGAGTATAGAGATGCTTGCAGTTTGTTTGTTTGGGTTTGTAGCTGGATATGGAACAACGTCGTAATAAATAAAATTAATATATAAGATTCATTCGGTTTTCTTGTTTTTCAAGATAATAATTAATAAAAGTTCACCATAGCTCTACAATAAAATAAATTGCAGAGCATATCTTCAACTTAGGGTGATAATGCTTGCTATCTTCTCCTTAACATAAAACTACTCTATTTACGAGATCGTTCTCTTACAATCTTTACATTTTATAAAATCAAATTCCCAAAAACTATTCATTATGAAGGATTTTAACCTTTCCCACACCCAGTGGATTGATGAACAACTTGGTTATACCTCTGTACCATCAATCCAATGAGTTCCAATTAATTTAGTCAGTGCCTGCTTTTTGCTCTTTGTGCAATCTATTCCAGGTTAGTCATGTTTTAAATACTACCGGCTAGTAGTACTGGACTTAGTGTTCACACCTTCCTCTAATATAGCACACTTCGATATATTTTGGTGTAGACTATAGTTTAAATGAAAATTAAATAATAATAATAATAATAATAATAATAGTAATAATAATAATAATAATAATAATAATAATAATAATAATAATAATAATAATAATAATAATAATAATAATAATAATAATAATAATAATAATAATATCTTTATTGCAAATCACATAACAATTACAAACACTTTACATGAAATGAAATATTGTCAACAAAAACATGCATTAGGATTGGGTACAATAGTCTCTTAAAGAGTAGGGTTCCAGCTTTACTAACAAATCCTTAATTACAGCCTTAAACTTTCCACCTGATACAATTTTTATGTGTTCTGGTAGGGAGTTAAATAGTTTTATAAAGTCCAGTTCAGAGATCTATTAGAATCTTTGATGTGTCGCAGATGCCGCACTAACTGGTCAGCCCTGTATTTTTATCTTAATCGGTGCGGCAGGCGGGGCGCGCCTTCGGATTAATCATGTTTAGATACTATATAATAGTAAGGATAGCGACTACGTTCTGTGTTAATTTTTTTTTATTTTAATTCAACAATTACATGAAATAATTACGTGATAAATTAATGACAAATAACTGGATAATTTTGGGTAGACAGTGTCTACCTTGTCTACTCGTACGCTTCGCCACTGGGCAAAATTTTATATAATTTATCTATGAAATCATTTTAAATATACATAAAACTCCATGTTGTACAGTATTTTTTATTTTTCTTTCAAAAATGTCCATTTTTAAAAAGAAAATAATATCACAAGAAAATAATATCAAAAAATTGACCGCGGACTAAAACCCAAGCATTTTACAAATCATTTTAAACACTTGCAGCACTCCCAGACTGTCACCTCTTTTTAGCTAGTCTAGACAAAGATAAAACACCTACGATCTGGCGATTCCTACTTAAAGTTGTGCAAGTGATTGAGTATCTCTCTCTATCCCACTGATTTTGAGGATTACGGGGCCGTACGCAGATAAATATTTGGGCCGTTTTTGTATTATTTTCGTCGTGTTTTTAAAGAGATCTTTAAGGATGGGTCTATCACCTTTAATAGTTGGGAGGTGAGTCCAAGAGTTGTGAGATTATTATTTGATGTGTTTTGCCCGTTTTGCTTTTTTACACGTTTATTAAAGTGGAGAATTTAGAATTTGGCCTGTATTCGTCTAAATTTTTTGCAGTTTTTAATGTGAGGAAGTGTGTTTTTATTAGTGTTTATGGATTTGTTTTAATAATATACTTAAAGACCTTAAAATATTTCGACCCTGGGAAAATAGGCAGGAAAATTTGGCAAATGAAGAGGACAGTGTTTGTGCCGGCTTATGGAGACCGTGGGTGCACAAAAAAAGACAATAATATTTGTGGTGGAAACAATAAGAGTGATCTGGACAGTGATTTATAGACTCATATAGTTCTGATGGTTCATTTTCTAGTGTTGAGGAAGCAGAGGAGAAGCCAGGGAAGTAAAAGCTATAGGGGAAAATCAAGGGGTTTTAAAACGTAATTGTTTAAGTACAGACGCCAAACAAATTTGTTTAAATGTCTATAACAATCTAAGGAATGATTCTCAGATCACAAATGATTGTAGTGCTTTGCAAAAATTTTTTTTTGCAAAAACAGCGCTTTTAACAGGGCTTCCATATAGTACAATATGCTATTTTGTAAAAAGGGATTAAAGACAGAAAAAAAAGGAAAGATGCAGGACAATCAAAGGGACTTGACATGGACATTGCCATATTGCTAAGGGAAGTTGTGTATTCTAAATACAAAAACAACGAGGTTTCAACTATAGAGATGGTTAAGGACACCTTATCGGCAAGGGACAAACATTTCACAGTCTCAACATTGCGGAGATACCTAATAAAACTTAGATTTAAATTTAAGATGGTTAACAAAAGGGCTGCTGTAATGTAAAGTACTCGAATTGTCAGGTGGCGTATAGAATATTTGGAAAATATTAAAACATTTCAGGAGGAAGAAAGATCCATATATTATTTAGATGAAACCTGGTATGATACATATGACATGGCAAAAAAGGGTTGGACTGATAGTTCTAACAAATGTGTCCTAAAAGATGTTCCACCAAACAGAGGATCTCGGATGATCATTATTCATTGTGGTTCAAAAGAAGGTTGGGGAAAGGTGGACTGAAATTGTGTGGCAAAAAAATAGAAGAGTGCAATGTGGACTATCATAGAAACATCCATGCAGATATATTTGAAACTTGGTTTGCGAAAACATTAATTCCAAATTTAAAGGAAAACAGTGTCATTGTTATGGATAATGCATCATACCATTCAAGGCTTTCTGAGAATCAACTGATACAATTCTTTTTATGTATTCTGGTAGGGAGTTAAATAGTTTTATACATGCATAAAGTGGAGATTTTTTTGTTAGTGAAAGTTTATGAACTGGATATCTAGAAGTTTATTGTCATTGTGTTATATTTATGCTCCGTTTTTGATTGGAAAAGATGTTTGTTTTTGAAAAGAAACATTAAACATTCAAATATATATAAGGCATATATGGTCATAATACCCAAATCTCTAAAGACTGACCTACAACTTTGAAGAAAACCCATTTTTTAATAATTCTTATTAATCTTATTTGAACGATAAAAACATTTTGTAACACGCTATCTTTTCCCCAAAAAATTATACTATATTTAACAATAGATTCAAAGTTAGCGAAGTACAGAATTCTTAAGGATTTTTCATTCATGTATTTTCCAACTATTCTAATACCATAACAAATAGAATTTAACTTTCTTATTAGCTGGTTTATATGATATGACTAGTTAATGTGTTCATTGATATATAAACCTAACATCTTGGCATTTTCATTTACATTTAAATCATCATTGCCAAATTCCATTTCCAAAGGCTTTTGTATGTTACATTGTTTTGTTCGAAACATTATAATATTTGTTTTTTCTTTATTTAAAATTAACCTATTAGTATTAAACCAGTATGTGATCATGTCAAAGAATTCTTCTGTTTTAGTTAATAAATCTTTTAATGATTTACCAGTAATAATAATGTTAGTATCATCAGCATATTTAACAATCTTCTGGCTAGGTGAATTAATTAGGAGATCAAGATCATTAATAAATATTATGAACAATACCGGACCAAGTAGGCTGTCTTGTGCAATTCCTATATAATTAAATACACATTTAGAATAACCATCTTCAAAGAATTCCCATCCTTTGATATTTTTACTATCTGTTTTCTGTTATTAATGTAGGACCTAAACCACCCTATTACATTTCCCTTTATGCCTATTTCTCTAATTTTTTTAATAACAGGTCCCTATTTAAACAATCGTACGCTTTGGTTAGATCTAAAAGCATTCCAAAAGCAACTTCACCATTTTCCAAATGTTCTACAATGTTTTAAATGAAATCTTGTGCTCATAGCTTCTTCAAAAATTTTTGAAAACCCCGGTAATAGGGTTATGGGCCTATAATTATTAAAATTATCAAAATCCTCTTTTTTAGAGCATGGATTTATTTGGGCAATTTTTAAAATTTCCGGAAATATTTAAAAGACTTGTTAATGACATAGCACAGGACAATATTGATTTCAGGAGTTGCAATTTTAATAATACTTGTAGGGATTTCATATATAGGGATTTTAATTTTGTCAATTGGGAGACCATAATAGATTTTACGTCATATTTTAACTGGAATACTTTAGTAGCGAATCAAAATTTAAATAATATGTTGAATATATTCTATGAAATTATGTACGTATGTATTGTCTGCTTTGTTAAAAAAATAAAAAAATATTCTGTTAAAAATTTTCCTTACTGGTTTTTACTAGAGCTTAAAGAATTAATAACTTCAAAGAAAACGGCACATAAGGAATATATGAAATCTCATTTATCTATTACTCTATATAGATATGCTCTATAATCATGCTCTATTATTCATAGACATTTATTATTCATGTCAAGACTGGTAGTTTAGAATAGTAGGAATTTAAGGCACTCTCTGTAGTTCCTTAAGGATCCTACCTGGGACAGGTAGGCACTAACCTACAGCAGGTATATAAGCACTACCTAAAAGGTGTAAAGAATATAACTTCGTGAAGTTCTTAGTGTAGTTCTGAAGCTGTATTCTTTACACCTTTAGGTAGCACTGATGATGGCTATTTGTTAGCCGAGAGCGCTTTGCTATTAGTGCTATTAGCGCTTTGCTACAAATCTCTTCTCGCATTTTATTATTGTCTACTATAAAATTTAATGTTTGTTAGCGTAGTATAAGCCGAACATTTATTAAAATGTATTGAATATAATTTAAATTCTTTAGAGGTTTCAATAATCCTACCTATTCAGTTACTTCTAAAATTTGCTACTTGATTGTTCTTGCTTCCTGTCTGGTGAAGCTTCCGGCAATCTCCGGGGAAATTATTTTTTAATGGATTTTCATGAAAATTGGTAACAATTCCTTGAGAAAGGAATGAGCCTGAAAGTCAAGTTTTCGAACTGGAAATCCTTTTTTATTTTTTATTACTCATTAACGCTTTTTAACTTGCAATTTATGAAACTAAAAGAACATGGACAGCCCACATATTATTGGCCACGTAATTCTGAAGGTCGTTTATTACTCTTCGAAAATGTTTGACAGTATCTTAGAAACGTCACTTTTTTTTTAAATAGCATCGTGGACTTTTTGGCCAAGTAAATTAAGAACAAAGCCTACTTCATGCAGAAAGTATCCAAACTACAGAGCAATAATTGATTGCCCGGGAATTAAAATAGATACTTACCAACTGTTGAGCAACAATCGTTAATGTAGTGTAAATGATTCTGGATTCATTGATTTGGTAGAGCCTGGAAATGAAATTTTACCAGACAAATGCTTTTCTCAGATAAAAACATAATTATTCAAACGTCAGTGTGTACTGGTCATGCCACCTTTTGCATTTGATCCAGAATTCACAAGAGAGGAAAAAATGCAGGGCTATGAAATTGCCAGTGGTCGTATTCATGTTAAATGAGGGAATTAAAGAATAAAAATTAATAGAATTGTGTAGAACGTACAACTTAGAACTTTTGCCTAAAATCGACAAGATTATGCACATTGCTTGTGTGCTTGCCAATACACAAGAGCCAGTTTTAAATGGAGATTAAAGAATGATATTGAGAATCATCGTGTACTGCAACAAAATTGTTAAGACGGACTGTCACGGATATATATATTTACTTACACAATAATATGTATTTTTTTACTTTACCGAAGAAAACGTCGTTACTGGGTTCATCCCTATAATAATGGTCGTTCCAAAAAGAGAAATTTTGAAGTATCAAAGCAATTATTAAATGATGATTATGAAATTTCAAGCTTACTATACAATGTTAACTGTAAAGTGCGGTCATATAATTGAGGAGATTTCTCTACTTCCTGAATAAATAAAATGGTTTGTGTAATATCGTCCTTTTTTCCTCCATTTTTATTTCAAAACATAACACGCAACGTCGCAACAAATATCGGACAGGTTGATTATCCGGGGAGTAAACACAAATGCGGTGTCGCTTCAAATTCCGTTTGGAATCAAATGCATCTTAGGTGAGAGGATCCCAATTAAATAATACGCACGCGTTAAATACTGTCTGATACATTTGTGGAAGAACATTTGGGGCGCAACGTTTGTATCTTAGGTGTGAGGCCTGCTTTATGTGTTATGCCCAACACACAGTTAATCATTTTGTTAAGATCTTGGCCACCGGTATAAAGTTTGAATGTGGCGGGGCGGAATAGTCTGCCACCAAGATGGCCGATTGATTCTGATTGTCTAATTTTTGACGTACATCAAATATGACCATAGTGACGTTAATGACATTTTAACTGTCGTATTTGACGATTGTCTTTTTTAAGTTTTCTTTGGGTGGAAAACAAGCCAAGCCTCATGATTATCTCCCAATTTAAAGTTTTCAAGCAAATTTATAGCTTTTTGTAGTTTTTTCGAGTCCTGGGTTTATAAATTATTTTACAAACGTGCCAACATCAAATCATCGTGCAACTACATAGAGCAGGAGACAGGTACATTTCAATTATGACATACCTAAGTGTTTTCTAATAATATTTAGGTGAATCTTGTTGTATTATCATTTTCCCGGATATAATTATAGATTTAATCCGATTTTGGAGATATCTATGTCACTGTTCTCAATTTAATTTTTTTTTAGAATTCAGTTTTAATTATTTCATTTTTCCTTGTCTTCATCTAGATTAAGATATTCATGCAAATATCCTTTATTCACTAGTTTGTATATTAAGAATTGCCCAGTCAGTTACATAAATCATAGATTTTTTTAATTTCCATTAAATCCATCCTTACAAAAATCTTGTCTATCATGTAAGTCCGACTATAAATGTCACCAATTATTGAGTTTGCTCCAAACACCTATTTGTTCAATTTAAAGAAAATGATGACATATCCAGATTGACATTCCCTTCTCAAAAACTGATTTCTCTAATCGACCTAATCCACCCTTAGTTATATACATTTATGGATAACCATGGTCATTTAGTCAATTTAGAGAAAAAGTTTTGGTTGGTTTATAAATATTTAAAGGATGAAATCAAAAGTGAACTTCAAAACTACAACAATCTTTAAGTCTTGGTCATTCTAGAAAACAGAAAAAGTTTCGACAATTTAAAATGTTTTCAAAAAAGCAAAAATCTTGAATACTGGTGACCCGACGACAACAAAAATAATACTCTCGTACATTCAAAAAATATTGAAGTCTATCCCAGAAAAAACAAAAAAAAAATTCTTCGAAAATCTCGCGCGCGCGCGCTATTTGAATCTAGCGCCCAAAAAGCGTTTATATAAAGTTCAAAATAGTAGAGAAATCAATTTTCTAGTGCGATGTGAGCAAGCGAGATAGCAATAGTCCCGAATTTCCGATTCCTCGCGTAGGTAAAAAAACCACGCTAACCGCAGCGACCGACAGTTCGGTTTTAATTTGAGTGAAGTGTCAACAGAAAGAAATAAGCGCGAAAATACAAAGCGAAGTAATAAGCGATTAAGAATAAGTGCAGTTTAATAGTGTTTTGGGAAGGCAATAGTTCTAATGTAGATTTTAACTCGACTAGCCGGTGTCATATATTTTGATCCACAATCAACGTAGATTTCCTGTTGCAGTGTTAACCCGTCAAGTGCGTCATTATTTCAGATATAAAATCTGTTTTAAAATATTAAAATTTCTGAGGAACACTATTAAATCAATTATTTTTGATAAATTAAAAAAGGATAGGTAAATTAAGTAGGTACTGTAATTGTTTTTAAGTGCTGTGTTAATTCCCCCAAAATTAGAACGCAACATATGGAGAAGCCAGGACCTAGTAAAAAACGTAAGGTGATGAAAATCGGCAGTTTCAAGAAATTTGGACTGAGAAATACTTTTTTGTATGGTCGAATAACAAAGTCGCTTGTTTAATTTGCAAGAATTCTGTCGCGATTACAAAGGAATATAATGTAAAAAGACACAATGAAACGCAGCATCCTTCTTTTACCAAGTTTACAGGCGAATTAAGAAAGCAAAAAATGTTGTCTTTAAAACGGGAGCTTATTGGTCAGTTGGCAAGTTAGTTATGAAATTTCTCGAATGATAGCAAAGCGAAGTCGCCCCTTCAATGATGGCGATTTTGCAAAAGAATGCTTAGAAATTGCCGCTAAGAAAATGTGTCCAGAAGCAGTAAAAAAGTTTGAGAAAATTCAACTAAATCGTATGACTATCCCTGACAAAGACATATATCTAAAGACGAAATATATCTTTGTCAGGGAATATTGCGGAACAATTAATTGAAAAAACTAAGATCATTGAATTTTTTTCATTAGCACTCGACGAATCCACTGATATTAGTTCCACAGCTTAACTTCTCATATTCATACGAGGTGTTACTCAAGATTTTGAAATCTTAGAAGAGTTATTAGAAATGTGTTCATTAAAAGGTCAAACCAAAGTAGTTGATATACTCAATGTACTTTTAGATGAGTGTTCAAAAACTGATTTGGACTTGCGACTGACGGTGCTCCTTCGATGATTGGTGTCAATTCCGGACTAATTACTTCGCTACTTTGCTGAAAAAACATCTGCAAGAAAAAACATAAACGCTGAAGATCTCATGCAGTTTTACTACATTATACACCAAGAAGCCCTCTGTTCTAAAAAAATTGAATTTCAAAATGTCATGAAGTGGTAAATTTCATAAAATCACGAGGACTCAATCACAGACAAATCAAACAATTCCTTGATGACATCGAAAGCGAATACGGAGATTTACTGTATTATACAGATGTAAGGTGGCTAAGTCGTGGATTGACATTGGAACCATTTTTAAATTTAATAGAAGAAATTGGAATATTTCTGGCGGAAAATATTTAAAAAAAGGGATGTTCCGGAACTTAAAAATCCTGATTGGTTGTGTGATTTGGCTTTTTTAGTTGACAATACAAATTATTTGAATGTCTTGAACACACGGCTTCAAGGCAAAAATCAACTGATATCCCAGCTCTACGCTCATGTATCATCCTTTCAATGCAAGCTGACACTTTTCAGATCACAACTGAATTCTGGAAATTACAATCATTTTCCGAATTCTAAGAAAATTGCTGAAAAATTCAACAAAACTGCGATTAATTTCTGTTTAGAAAAGCTAGATATTTTGATTCAATCTTTTCAAAACAGATTTTTGGAGTTTAAAAAAGTGAAACCTCTGTTATATCATATCAGCAGTTCTTTCACATCTTCAGTTAAAAATGCACCAGAGTCAATGCAGTTAGAAATGTTCGATATTCAAACGCAACAAATTCAACGAAGGAGACTTGCTGAACTTTTACCGCTGCATTGAGAAAAATATGTACAAAGAGTTGCGCATAAACGCTCTGAAATGTGCCAGCTTATTTGGTTCTACCTATATATGTAAACAAACTTTTCCAATACTAAATAATAATAAAATAAAAAATCGAAAGCGCCTTGCAAATGAAAGTTTTACGTGTTGCTACAAGTAAATTTGAGGCAAATGTAAAAAAGAATGTAGACACTAGTGCCACGCTTCAAATTAAGAAATTCTTCAATTTTAATAAATTATTATCAATTTTTTATTGTCTTTATTTACCTGTAATTCTGGCGGCCGGCCCGCCATCAGTTCATGATTTGCTCGAGTGGCCCCTAGTCTTAATAAGTCTGTGCAACCATGTTTTATATTAACACACCATTTTTATTTGTCTAATACCAATATATATTGATCTAAAAGTATTCAATACAGAACCAGAAATGAATTAACACAATAATTGACTTGGCCGGTAAGGAACGTATAAAAGGTCTCCATTTGCCCGTTATTCACGGTCGTCGGCAGTGGCCTTGACCTTGCTCGATGCTTGGCGCGGAGCACTGCTGGATGGAGCTGCTGTGCTGCTGCTGCTGCATCGATTTGTACCCACAGCGGGGTGACCCCAGATTCGCGTCCTGGCCCATTTTTTTTTCGTCACGTTGGCAATTTTCATTCTTTATAGCATAGCTACATTCAAAGCCAGCTATGTAATAGGATTAAAGGATTTATGTGGGGACAGTGATGGGAATAAAATGAAATTCGTAATATCTATTTTATTTGTGATATATTTGAAATAGAATACCTTTGACAATAAAGTGAACAAAGCATTTTTTTTGCACGAAGCAGAAGAGAGATCAGGTTGGGAAGAATAAATATTGGCTCTTACGGATGGATGATATTTACACAGGAACCTATTACCTATTACCTATACAACGGAAATCTATTCATCATTCATCATCACCAAGACAATATGTGAAAATGTAAGTAATAACAATGCATGCAGTACATTAACTAAATAGAAGTACAATATAATTTGACAATAATTTTTTTAAATAACGAAGAAACATGCTGAAGAGATCGACATCCAGGTTCAAATGGACAAAGTTAAACCAAGAGTATGCTCTGTATGAAGGCTTTTTTGTTGCTAAATTTGTGCTATATGTTTGTAAAACAAAAGTTTTCTCTTCTAGTATTAATGTAAAGCACAACAAAGTTCTGCTTGCAGTACCGGGCAGTTAATATTACTATCACATAATTTGAAAAAAAGAAGCAAACCAGCACAAATGGTTCTATATGCACAAATAGTTACAATGCTGTTGGGAAATAACTCAACAACACCCTTTTCTGTCATCGAACTGTATTTATTTTTATTTGGTTTATGTTCATAATTTTAAGCAGACCATCGATCCTCAAAAGGACAGATCCACAGGTCAGAAAATAATCAACTTGAAGTGGTTACTTTTAAACGCTTCAAACTTTTAAAGACAACAAATATAACCCGTAAATTGCCTTGAAACTGTCAGGCTCTTAGGTCTCAAGCCCTTCTTCACATCCCTTGTTGATGAAAGCTGCACTTACTGAGCATTTTCACACCCACTAAGTAAAACAAGCTGGTAAAAAGTAGCACGGTAAAAGTTTAGTTAAAACAGTTGAGTTGAGCTACTGTCACCAGTGGCATATCCAGACTGAGGTCCTGGGGGGAGGGTAAATCAGTTCTTGGCCTAATAGGAATTTGGAAGAGTACAAAAAGTAAATTATGTACACTTTTTGGTGGGCACTACGCCCATAATTTTTTTTTTGCTACCAAATCGTTAAAATAAAATAAACTTTCAGGAAAAATCAGGAAATTAAAATTAGGTACTTTTTCGCATTGAGAAATGTATCGACAATAAATACGCAAATTACACCAATATTTTGTAGAGGATAAAATAATAAACAGTAAAAAAAATATATTCACATATTTATAAAATATTATAACTAAATATTTAAACAAACAACTCATTTTACTCATTTAGGTTTTTGTAAAAAAGATTTATGTTATACAAGTAAAAACAAAAAATAGTAATTGTAATATATCAAGTAAATAAAAAACAAAATATTAATGGGCCGCAACAAGCATAAAAAAATAGATTAATACATTTTAAGCAGACAACAAATAAATGGAAGTAAGAAGTGAGTATATGTATGTGTAATTTTTTTAAATAATAATATCAATTTTTCTTTAATTTTGTTGGCATTCCTATCAGAATTTCCCCTGGTGTTATTGATATAGTTGGATATACGTATAAAAGTGTCAATCCATGGAGCCTATGCTTGTCCATTGTATTACGTAAATAAGATTTTAACAACTTCAAAGTTAAAAATTGCCTCTCTGGCGTTGACGTGCTTACAGGTAATATGAAAAAAAAAATGTAATATAATAAGGTATAATTGTTTGGATAAACGGTTTTCGCAAATTTCCAAGGCAGTTAAAGCCGATTTAGGAAAGTCTTCTGGAGTATAATTTTGAAACTGTCGGTACCAAAGTTTAAATTTTCCAGACGTTATTGAAGAACTAGAGAACTTAGAAATGTACACTTCTAGCAGACTTCTTTTATGAGAATTTATTAGGGAGGATATTTTTGTGCTGAAACTGTACTGTAATGCTTACAATATTTTGAAGCGAAGGAAAATAAAAAGGATGGATAGTTTAGGAGGAAATTCTTATCCCCGCCTTAACCCAGTGCGATCCAAATAATGCAAATAGAAATGTTTTTCAACGATCTAATAATTCTTTAACGATCTAAGACTAAAAGTACCAAATACCAAATACAATTATTATTATTTTGTTCCTGTATTATACGACAATATTGCACGCTTTATAATAATTTTTTTAAATATTGATTAAAAAATTGTGAACCTAACAGTTGCACCTCCTTGATCTCTGGGGGGACAATTGCCCGCTTTGCCCATCCCTGGATACTCCACTGACTTTTACAGTCAAGTTGAGGCACTGTCGCCGAGAAGTAGCGTGTGAGCCGAGTCGCGAGTAGTCGCGGTCGGAGTGAGAAGTTGCTCACCGGAGATTTTTGTGACCTAGTGTGAAGGTCTGTAAATATCATATACTCTAAACTTAGTTGAAAAAATAACCTGCATTATTGTCGCTAGTTATGAGGCGGTCGTCGTGTGTTGATACAATAAAATCTACTTAAAGAGTGTAAGCAAAATTGTTAGTAGTTAGAAAGAAGTAAGTGAAGTTACCTACTAAGAAGCGGAGAGAGTATAAATAAGGTTAAATTAAGTATACGGAAAGACAGCAAAGACAATTCATAGTTTACAACTGCTTTATTAAATAACTGTTCCATTTTCCCATCTTCGGATCTAATAAATGAGCATATTTTGTATTGTAAAAGTTTGTTTTATTTATTAAGTTAATTGGTTTAGCGCCATATAAGCTGTGGTCCTTCGATAAACATACAAAATAAATAGTAGAGTCCACTAGTACTCTCCAGTGGCACAATTAAACAATTATTGTGTCACCCTCTATTTTGGGAAGAAGCCAAGCAGCAGTTCTTCTTCGAATAAATGCTAAGTAGCTTTAGGTCGTTAGAAAACAAGACAATTACTTAAAATGTTAACAGAGATGTTTGTAATTGCATTGATAAAAATGAAAAACAAAAACAAAGCAAGATTGCTTCCCTGAGAAGCATAGTGGTGCTTTATGCTTTATAAACATATGACGTAAGCCCATTATACTCTACAAACTGCTGTCTATCTGTCAGATAGGAACCAAAAGTTTGTACAGGAAGTTTTAGAAAGCCTGAAAGTTTCTGAGCAAGAAGTTCATGGTCCATCTTATTAAAGGCTTTAGGGAAATCCGTGTAAACTACATTTAGTTGACAGTTATTATTTAAAGCCTCATAAGCAGTCTGAAAAAATGATGTTAACATGGTTACTGTTGATCTGGACTGAAGGAAACCATGCTGGATTGGTGAAATTAAATCTCTTACTTGGTGCAAGAGGCTATTAAAGACCATCTATGGTGAAAGAGGTTATTTAAAGTCTTAAGAGAAATTTGATAGTATGGAAATTGGAGTAGAGAAATAGTTATCCACCACATATTTTTCTCCCGATTTAAAGATGAGACAAATTTTGGCAAATCTCCGGTCTTTAGGAGAAGTGCTTGTACAAAGAGATACGTTAAAGATACATAATATAAAGTAGAGAGGGTCCGCAAATACAGAGGCACAATCACGCAATAGACAGTATGCCATCAAAACCAGAAGTTTCTTTGTTGATAAGTTTTTTTAAGAGCATCTTTATGATCAGCTTTGAAACTATTATATTTTGAGAAAGGACACCGTCATTAAATAAATTAGGGGAGGGTAGAGACTGATCAAAAACACTACCAAAGAAATCGGAAAATGCATTCATTATATCATCAGGGTTATTTTAATAGGCGTTGTTAAAACTCATTGACCCAAGTATTCTAGACGTTCTTCATCGCCTTTCCTATAAATTTCAAAATTAGTATAAATTTCCAAATTTTTTTCATATCTTGTTTAATTTAGTTCTCAGTATATAATCTTCATAATATTACTTTTTCAATATATCTATATAATCTTATCAACTATATAATCTTCATAAGCTAAATCGATATTTGATTTAATGGTGGTTCCTAATATTTTGCAGGGATGGATTTTGTTCTTTTTTATATTTTTTATTTTATATCTTTTATGTAGCCTAGATTTACAATTTGAAAGGTGTACCAACTAGGTAATTATATTTGCTATTACGCCTTTTATAAAGAGGGACTGAGTGCGAAAAAGCAGTATTTAATTTAGTGCAGAACTTGATTAACATCAACTATATAATGCAACAATGCCCACAGAATCTCAGAAATAAGCTGATATAACAATAAAAAAGTAGAAAAGCTAATTGTACTTATAGCTTACGTTATAACACTGATTTTTTTTTAATTCTGGATATTCACAGTGACATCAACTACTGGAAAGCCCCTAATACCCTGACATATACTATTTGATAGTACTAGGTCAAGGGTTCTGTTGTGAGTATTTGAGATAGTGTTATATTGATGCAAGTCAAAAAATTAAAAAAAATATGTCATAAAGGTAATTTCCCATCAACACACCCAGCTGGTACCTATAAATTAATGTTTATAATTACATGACTTTAAATCTAATAATTAAATATGCTATTATCTAACTTATAATTAAGTTATATTAATTATAACATTTTTATAACAATGTGAACTTAAAATCTTATTGAAAAAATCGCAACAAAAAAAAAACGAAATAGACCTGAAAAATACACTTAAAAAAAAAGAAAAAAAATCTACTTGTACATTCAAATATCATAAAAAAACATATAAAGGATAGACAAAAAGTAAAATTAGCTACGACGTTTATGGTATTAAAATTAGCCAAAAATCCTAAAAGACAACCCCAAGCAAATATGTTTAATTAAATGGTTTCTAGCCAACTTGAAATTAGGTTTCTAAAATTACTCGGGTTAAATTTAATTTTTAGGTCACATGGGAGACTATTATAAGTTTTTCTACCGACATAGTCATAACATCCCTGGCCTATTCTTCGTTCGGAGAATTCTAATTTGGTTGTTTTGTTATACTATTAGGTAGATTAAGAACACTTTTTCCTTTATCAGTTGTAGGAGTGAGGCCTTGCAGAACATGTCTCTTTTGCTGAGGCGATTTGAGTGTTCATATAATGTATTAGTAGGAAATCTAATATCAAGATGGTTAGACACATTAGTTTGATTATTCTTTTATGGGAAATAGTTAGTGATTTTATTGAGTTATGATAAGCCCCTCCCCATGCAGTTATTCCATACAAAAGATGTGATTAGTGCAAAGTACACGGATCTTAGAGTATGTATGTCGACAATATATTAAAAAGGTAAAAGAGTGAACGTAGCTTTTTAGTTATGAGTTGTATATGGATATCCCAACGTAACTATCTAAACTATCTGTCTACAATGATCCCCAGGTAGGTAACTTGTTGACAACTTTTTATGGGCTTGAGTTGTGTCTAATTACAATAATTACTGTAGTTTCATGTAAGTTGGTTACATTAATTGAAAATGGAATATAAGAAGTTTTTTCCAAATTCACTGTAAGTAGATTGAGATCGAACCAGTGCACAATTTTTTGGAGATTCACGATTCACGATCACACACTTCATTCCATGAGCCCCCATCAACAAAAAGCACAGTATCATCTGCGAATGAAACAATCTCACCCGAGTATTCCTGCTGCAAAAGAGAGTTACAGCAGCATATATTTCAGTGGGCGTGTTAGGAGGCACATAACAAACTACATCCACTTTAGGTATCTCAGATTCAAGTTCTTTTAAGTCAATTCTGGTTGATGGCAAATTATTTCTTACACCTGGTAACACTCCACCTCCACGAGAAACCGAGTGCATTCAAGTTCCTCTCTTTACGATAAACCGAGTAGTGGCTAGTGAATTGTTCGTGATCATAAACTCCGTCCTGCAACCATGTCTCAGAAGTAGCAATAATGTTAAACTCGCCTTCCGATAGCGATTTATGGAAAACATGGGTTATTGTGCGACATTCTGGTATAGGATACAAAGATTCCCAACAAGTTTTCTAGTTTAAATGTAGTCGCTTACTAAATACTGTTTTCGGAGTGCCATTGGTGTAGACAATCCTCAAATCACTCTCACCAGCTTCCAGACGATCACCCAGTTGCTTTCTAATATTCCTGTGCAGTAACTATGTGTTGCTATTGCTGCGGAGTCTTGTCATCTGAGACAGAAAGATGCCCAAAAGTTTAAATTGAAACAAACCTTTAGTTGAGGTTGGATGCATTTATATTTATTGTCTATCTCTGTTCATGTAACGTGTGCTACAAGTATAATGATTTTCAATTGTACTTGTAGGACTCAATAGGCCTATTGTAAGTCTCTGCGAAAAAAGATGGGAATCACACTTAGCTCGTGATCCAGCCCATTAAATCCACTAGCGACGATGTCGCTAAAGGGAGATCCTCCTCGATATATTCCATTCACCTCGAAGGGATGAATAGATATACCGAGAATTCTGTCGCGTATTGACGAAAGTGTCCCATTGCTGTCTTCGTGGTTGAATGCCATACATAGTGACTCGTGCTTATGTTCACTTTGAACAAATAACAATTTGATCTTCATGTTTGTTAGAAGTAGTTGAAATTGGACTTATTAGAAGCTTTTGAAATAAATAGAGCCGTGAAGTCTCCTAACTTTATTTGCGTTAATGAACAGTAATATAAACGGATTATTAATTTTATTACTTCATATTACAGTAACTATAAATTAAATTATTAAAAGTAACTTCATCTAAGGCGAGAAAAATTAATAAAAAAGTAGTTAATTTTTTTTATGGCTTTTGGGTTATTTAATTTTCTTTTCACATTTTTTACGAAACTTAGTATTTTTCAAAATCCTTAAAAACTATTTTAGCAGGTCTCAAATCACGTAAATTTACATGAATTTTATCGATGTTGATCGATCACCATCTTTTACAATGTCTGAGATTCCAGTGGTTATACTTGAATTTGGGATAGTTAAAAAGGGCGAATCTCATGGTTGCGACAACATGCTGCCTTCGGTTTGGTACACAAAATTGATCAATTTTATACTTATCAAATAATAATTCATCATAAGCTAACTAAAGAGTATGACAAGAAAGTTCAGTCTTCAAAAATCGGACTTTTTTACGCATTTTAGTAAGTTTCTTTTAATCTTTCGATTTGGAGATATTCTAGGTGGGCTGTTTTGAAATAAACGAAAAAGCACCATATTACTGTTACTGTTGGCACCAAACTCAAATCAGGACCATCTGTAAACCTTGCAAGATAGGAATCCCAGAAGAAACTAACCAGAGAGCTTAAAAGCTCAAAGTCGCAAAGGAAAAGAAAACCAACAGCAGAAATATGGAAAAGGGAGTTACCTTATTAAATACACCAATAATCTTGTTCAAGCACCGATTTTTTCTTAAATCACAGCAAATGCAGAGAGACGCTGAAAATTTTGGAGTTTAATAATAATAATAATAATAATAGACAGTTTATATTTCCTCATAAGATATTACATATGCTCACTCATAGATATAAATAAGTTTACAATATAAATACAAAGAAAAAGAAATCCATCAGTGTATATTAATTCAGCATGTAACTGTAAAGAGGAAATAAAGGTCATGTTTCAGCTACCCTCAGAAGAAGGAGCTGTTAAGACCTTGAATATTACACTTATAATTTAAAAAAAAAATCGCGAACCGCATTATAAACTGTACGAGTAGCATGCATACCCTACATCCATAACTAACCGAAAAGAAAAAAAATCTAAATTATCCTAGCTTACTTATTATTTACTAATAGGAGGCAGGAAAGGAGGAACGAGGGGTCCAGGTATATTAACTGTATTTCTGTTGTAGACTCTTATAGTAGAGAAAAATATACATATAAAAATGTATATTTCCAAACGCGCGCCAGATCCAAACACGGAATCCCGACACAAAAGAGAGCAAAACCAGGGCGACTGATTTACCAGAGATGTCAGTATTAAAAAGAAATAACATAAATTATTTCAATGCATTAAATATTATTTTGTTTAGATGAAAGAACCATTTTTATTGATTTTTTAAAAGCCGATGTAGATTTAGAAAAATCCCAAATTTTGTATTTATTAATTTTGGACACAATATTGTAAGAAAATGACTTTTTAAAGATTTCTTTCTTATGTAAAGGTATAGACAAAAGGTCATGTCTGCGAATATTTATATTGTGAACGTCAGTACGGTATCTGAGCTTATTATAGAGATATGGTGGTGCTTTAAATTTTATTATTTTATAAAAAAAACATATGGAATGCAACTCTCGGCGATTTAACATATTAAGCCATTTAAGATCGACTAATTTATGTGATACCCTTACGTCTAATTCCACAAATAAACCTTATGCACGAGTTCTATAATTTTTGAATTCTTGCAGAGTTGGCGTAGTCTAAAAATGGTCCATATACTGTATCTGCATAATTAAAATGGGATAGAATTAATGAGTCGCATAAAATTTTTTTTGTTTCTTTTGACAAATAAGATCTATGCTTGTAAAGTTTTTTTAGCATTAAAAATCCTTTCTTAAGACAACTTGTAATGTGATCTGTGAACTTTAGCTTGACGTCTATGATTAGGCCTAGAGTTTTAGTTGAGACATGAAAAGGGATAAGTTCTCCATTAAGAATTAGCTGGACATGATCCAAAACCGCCCTTCTGCCATTATTACCACAAAATAACATTGCCACGCTCTTGGCTGGATTCAATTTAGGAGAATGATTTGTCGAGACTCTATTTACTAGAGCAAGGTCAGCATTCAAACAAAAATTAGCTCTTTCAATATTACTAGCATTAAATGACAAATATAATTGTGTGTCGTCGGCGTAGAGATGGTATTTACAGAATTGCAATTTATCCATAAAAGCCGACGTAAAAATGCTATACAACAAAGGACCCAGAATGCTACCCTGTGGAACGCCAGACCTTACTATTGCCACCCTAGACTTATCTTCTCCAATTAAAACTCGTTGTATTCTATCACTTAAAAAAGATAAAATTAATTTAGTAGCTGTAGTATTAAAACCGAAATAATGTAAAATATTAATCAAAAGTTCATGATTTAGCATATCAAATGCTTTAGAGTAATCAAGCTGTATTAAAATCATTGCATCACCCCTGTCCAAACTGGCGACAACCTCATCAGTGACGTCAGTAAGAGCGGTAACACAGCTAAATCCCTTTCGAAATCCCGACTGTTTTTGTAATATAATATTCTTATCAGTAACATAGGCGGTAATTTGTTTTTCCATTACTTTTTCCAAGATTTTTGAAAGGGCTGGTAAAATTGAAATTGATCTAAGTTCGCCATAATTTAAGGGATTATTTTTTTTAGGAAGTGGTAAAATAAAAGCAGATTTCCAAGATTTTGGAAAGTACGAGTTTAACAATCAACTATTTATAATATGGGTAATAAAGGTTATTATAAATGGACAAAAAATAATTATTAATGTTGTGTTTAAATTATCAGGCCCAAACCGCCTTAGATTTAAGTTTAATAATTAAATTTGATACTAAATTTTCATCCACTGGTGTAAAAGAAAATAATGGTGGAAACTTCTGATTAGATTTATAGAAATTGAAGGTTTCTTTTGTCGGAGGAGTAATATTAGAAGTTAAATGACTGAACCAGTCGTTAAGTTCATCGACTTTTTTTAGATGTTCGGGAATTTGTCTAGATTTGTAATTTATTATATTCAGTTTATAAAGCTCCTTCCATTTGTCTCGAGTAGTGCAGTTTTGAAATTTGTTATTTAAATAAGCCTTTTTTTCATTACGTATGGCGGTGGTGGTAAAATTTCTTATCTGCTTATAATAGTTCCAATGTTCCAAATTTCTTGTTTTTCGAAAGCGCATTAAAGCCCGATTTCTGTGTTGCTTCATTATTTTTATATTATCAGTAATCCATGGACAGTAAGGTCTATTTTTACAAGTTTTAACAGTAAGAGGTGCGTGAATATCTAGTATATTAAGCATATGATTAGTAAGTATAGACACCTTTTCATCAATATCTTCAGTATCATAAATTTGATGCCAGGGTGCACCTTCTAGATCAATCTGAAAATTATCAAAGTTAATTCGTGTCAAAGGTCTGTAAGAAAACATATTGTTTTCCTTATTTAATTTATTTAGTTGTAGATTACAGTATGTTAAAAAATGATCCGATATATGTATATTTATAATACCAGAGTCAACTAAATTATCCGAATTATAGCATATTAGATCGAGGAGAGTTAACGAACCATTAGAGACTCTCGTTGGTTCAGAAATATACTGTTTTAAATCAAAAGTATCAAGAATCCCATTTAAGTCATCAACCCTACTCGACTCCAACTTAAGCATGTCTACGTTAAAGTCCCCAAAACATAAAATTTTATCACATAATGTGTTAAGATTTATTAAAGTGTCCTCAAACATTGACAAAAATTCACTATAATTTCCCCTTGGCGGCCTATAAATAACTCCAACTATAATTATTTCATTTTCAATCTTTACTTTAACCCATAAATGCTCGATTGCATCAGCACACTCGCGATATATAATTGAGTAATTCAGTGTGTTGTGGATATATAAACCAACCCCACCACCTCTAGTGTATCGATCTTGCCTTTCAAAGTTGTAGTTTTCAATGAAAGTAGCCTGATCGTCAATTCCCTGAAACAACCAGCTCTCCGTTATGCCAATAACACCGTAGTCCTGGCCCGCCACATGATTCTTAAGAATATCAAAGTTATTAAGAAGTGATCTGACATTAACATGAGCACACAACATAAATTCAACAAATTATAATATAAGTTATAAGGGAGTGGTAAGAAAAGGATCGGATGGGATATATAATATTAAAACAAAGGAAAGCCTCCTAGGACAAAAAAATAATCTAAAACCACTGTAGTGTAGTAAACGTTAATCCTACTTAAGTGCATCAAAACCAAACACTGACCAATCACATTAAACTAAACAATATCCAAATAATTTCTAGCCAAATTTATATTTTTCACAATTGTAGTTATTTTAATTAAGGCTTTTATATAAAACATTAAATTTATGTTTATTTAGTTAAATACAAAAATAAGTTTGTAGTAACAGAAAAAAAGAAGAAAAATTTTGTTATTTGCTAACATTACAAAATGAGAAAAAAATCCTAAGGGTTTAGTAATAAAGCAATAAATGACAGATAAATCAATAGGTGATTTTTTTTTGAAATAACAAACGAAGGTAGAATAATAAAACTTATTTACTTAATAAAACCCTGTTTATGGTTAATTTATATCAACTTACTTAACTGCTATCAGCTAAGCATAATACGCAATGCTACCATTATCAATAAAAATGTACAAAACTCAGGTATTAACTACTTCTGCGAATGAACCCAATAGAAAAAAAAACATAAAAATAAAAAAAAGATATAATATATGAATAAAACATAAAAGACACCTACTTGCATTGTTCACTTATTGTTATTAGGTCTCCTTCGTCATCAGTTTAATTCTTAGAAATTCGCTTCTAATTTTTAGACCACCCTACTTCATTTACGCAAAATATAAAGCTACGGTTATTAAAAGCAATTGACAGCAACAAGAAGGAAACTTATGATGAAGAAGTGATTAAGACCTACATTGAGGCAATGAGATCCACGTCTTCATTAGGTCTAAATAACTGATAAAGCGGAGAGATGCAGAGAAGAGATTTATATCAAGAGAACTACAAACATGAGAAAGATAAATAAGTTAAATGCAAGAATCTACATGACGTATACAATTTATAGAGATGGGGATGTTATTAAATGTATATGGTAAAGATTAAGAGCTAATATCCTTTGTGAGGAACTAAAACCACCATTTCCTCGATTGTAAGCATAGATCAAAGAAGTAATACCTATTCTCAGTATTTAAGATCAGATAAAAGGCATATCATTGTTTGTGATAGTTGCCGGTCCAGAATGCATCTACAAGAAGGCTCTTCAAACATGTCTGAAGTTAGAGCTATTGGTTTACAGAAAAGAGTGATTATGTACTTCTGTTTTAAGTGTCATAATGCTTTTAGGAAGAAATAGGAGTGTCGAAAGACAGGATATCAATCTTGGAAACCATAGAAGCATCAGCTGAATCTCTTATCAGTAAAGTAAACCAAAGGATGGCTCGTCCTGAAAACCTTATGGCTTATAACTGAAATTGGTACTTAAATATGGTAATAAACTACGAGGCTTATAAGTTAATATTTCACGGGGTCACACCAAAATGGAACAAAATGCCCATAGTGCTGCTTAAAAAACTGCCGACAAGAAATTTGTTTATATGTAAGATATCGCAATGGCTTTCCAGTAGCTCAGCAAATACAACAAAGAAATCATAGAAATGATCCCATTAACCATTTACTTTCAAAATGTCGGTGTCGTCAATGTGAGTCAATTGAATATATATTTCAGTTATGTTTTTGAAGGTGGTAGACAATGGTACAGTGAAAACATCTTGTCGAACTTGCATTGTCTTATTTATTTAATGTAACACGACGTTTCGGTTGGAAAGTATCTCCAACCGTTATCAAGTGTAAACTGGTATCTACTTCAGTCTTGAGATCCTCGTCGCTTCTACAGATGGTTCGAGCTCTATTGTAGAGGGATCTTATGATGCCTACTTTGGTGGTTGCAGGATGGTTGGACTTATAGTGAAGATACTGACTCGTGTGTGTTGGTTTTCTATAAAAAATATATAGAAATAATTGCGCGATCATTTACCCATTTTGTTAGATGTGCCCATTTTTTAGAAGTGTATAAGTAAGAATCAACTTGTGATTTTTGCACAATGAGCTTCACCTTAGTTTAGTGCTTGCTCGAAAGCATCTCTCGCTGAATTGGAGTGGCTAGTTAATGCTCAACATGAATTTGGCAACTACCAATGTTGGTGAATCCCTGGAGATCATCGGAAGATGACAAATTCATGTTGAGCATTAACCAGCCACTATAAGGGAACAGGGAGTCCTTTGTACGAAACTTAATTTATTTCTTAGAACTCCTTCAGGTCATTAAGGTTAGACACACCGATAAGCTAGTAAGCTTTCATGTTGCGAGTCTTTATACAAATGCGCCCATCGAAGAATCCCTGAACATCATCAGGGAAAGACTCAGAAAAGATGCAACACTTGGAAAATGCGCTGGATTTCCACTGAAGAACGTGATAGATCTTTTATAGGTTGAATAGTGAATGAATTGATTGTCGAACAGTAGGCTGCCAAGGCAGTTGTGCATATAGGTCTCCTGATGGACCCGTCATGCCCCACCGGAGTTTACCAGAGCCCAACGGCCTTAGAGAAACCGATAAGGCTCTCTGGTCTAAAGGACTTAAAGTCACTCGGTACACTGAAAGTGGTACCCAAGTATTTGAACCTGGCACGCGTGAGTGTTCCCATCGGTATTCCGGGTTGTCCGCAATACCGATAGTATGGAGATGGCTTCTTAAGTGCCAGTGACCGGTTAAAAGACCTGTCACTAGCCGAATTTCGCGTCTTTTTAGGCGTAGTAGATTTTTGGTGTCACGGTGCTTTTCCGTGTTACTGTTCCACCAGGCATTCTTGGCATTAGCGGGTCTCCGTCTGAGGGGACAACTACCCTCGAATGCCGCGACTATCGCACGAGTCAGGTTGGCAGACCCGATCTCTGTGTCGGCTGGAAGTGTGTACCTTACCGGCATGTCCGCAAGACCACCGACTAGTTCCTCTCGAAAGTGGTCCCAGTCAGTGCACCTTGGATTTCTTTAGGCTGGGATATCGCACCGAGCCTGCTTCTTTAATTCAAAAAGAATGTGCCTGTGGTCCGACATTGTGACCTCAAGGGACACTCTCCATGAGCTGAAAAGGTTCACAGTACTAGGTGAACAGATAGTAAGGTCAATAATTGATTGACCACTATTACAGTAGAAAGTTGGGACACTGCCTCGGTTGAGTAGTTCTAGGCCATTTGAGCACAGGAAGTCAACCAGGGAGCCGCCCCTTGGGTTCTCATCTCCGCATCCCCAAAGGCCGTGATGTGAATTCGAATCACAGCCCATGAGAAGCAGGAGACCCAAGTCTTCACAGTATTTGACCACCGCAGTGACGGCCGGGGGAGGGGTGATTCAATTTCGATGGGAAAGTAGGCAGAGCAGACTACCAGATACTTTCCCGTGTCCATTGACAGTTTGACGGCTACTAGGTCCTTTGTACAGAGACCTGAGAGGAGAAAGCACCGCACATTCCTAGTAAGGATGATTGCGCGGGGATTCTCACAAGGAAACCCAGGCCTTTAACAGAGCCCTGGTAAGACCAGGGCTCCTGTAATAAGGTGACGTCGATATGGAGCTCAGTGAGCCTTTTGCACAGAACAGCGGTGAACGCTATTCCATGCTGTAGATTCGCCTGCAGAAATGCTAAAGGCATGCTGTATGGTGTGGGGCTGGCTGACTGCCAGCACGCTTAGTCCTTGGAGCTGGAAGGGCCATCGTCTACGGATTGCTCTGGCCCCTCGGAAGCTGCGGTGTCAGCAGTAGTGGCCTTTTCTAAGTCGGCGGCCGAGGGCCCAGGGGCCACTGTGGAAGTAGCTACCCTGGTGTCATCAGCCGCTTTCTTGCTCTCGATAAGGGAGACAGAGGCCCTGGTGATGCTATAAAATAGCGAGCCCTGTCTGTCCCTTATCGTTTTGGCCGATTCCTCATCCACCCCCACCACCAGCCTGAGGTTCTTAGCCTCTTCCTTGCGCTCCCACACTCTCCACTGGGAGCACGGGAGGCCAGGATTTTGAAGCTCCAGAAGCCTCAGGGTGTCCTTATCAGACTTATGTCTAATACCCGGGATCCTTAAGATGGCCCAGCGTAAGCGAAGCGTGGAGGGATCCACTGTTGTCAGCGTGACCCCCTCCCAAGGGGAAAGACTTGGGAGTGCCCGACAGAGCCACTCCAGACTTTCCTGGTTTGCGGCCGTTAACAGAATGTGATTCCTGATCAGCTGCGGTGACTGGAATTGCAGTGACTGTGCCTCACTGCCGGACGAAGTCCGCAGTATGGCCTCAGTCACCTAGTCCACGATTTGTAGCAGCTGTTCGTCAGTGAAACCGACCTCGGGCTGTCCCGTTCGGTACACTGCCAGCTGCAGCTTGGCGCTGCCGACCGATTGCGCATAGCTGACTTGAGGCCGGGACTCAGCGGTCCGAGGTCTCTTAGCCCCGCCAGCGCGCTCGGTAGGCGTAAACCCGGGTGTCCTGAGCCTTTTGGTGCCTGGTCCCTCCTTAGTGGAAGCCCCAGGCTTGCAAGCCTCTGAGGGAGTAGATGCCAGAGCCGCCGCGGAAGCTGAGCCTAGGGAGCCCTTGGCATCTTCTGCAGCCCTAGCCTCCCTTCTCCTTCTTTTCTCAGAACCGCAGAGGTTCTTTCTTTTCAGCTGTGCCCTGTTGAGAGCTCCAGCTAGATCGTCAATGTTGACGTCGGGGATTACCGGGTTCCCTGCTGAGGCAGAGCCCTCGCGGGTGGGAGAATGTGTGGGCCTGAATGGTTTAGTTTTTTGATGGTCCATGTTGGTCCCACGAGTATATCGGAATAGCGGTTCACCTAGGCAGAGCCGTTTATCTCGGTAAGGCTAGATACTCTGGAAGGTCGCCCGGTATTCCAGAGGAAACGTCAGCGACCGTGTTTTGCCCTACGGCCATTCATCCCTCGGCAGGTTGCCTACACACCTTGGATTGGGCTAAAGAAGAGAAGAAGACACGCAGGAAAAGACGAACACTAAGAAAGAAGGACAGCAGGCCGAGGGCGGCAGATAGTAAGCAGAAAGAAGAGAAAGCAGAGGCACACCCAAGAATAGCGGAAGAAAGGTGTGACTCTAGTCCAACAATCCCAAGTGTTATTGCCGGGGAGTTTATCGACGTCCAGTCTAGATCTACAGGATTTAGTTTCAACAGGGTTACCGCGTGTAGGATGCAGGCTGGGCCTGCTCCTACACGCTCATGCAAGCTGGGACCGTTCAGCCTTACGCCGATTATAGAGCCCAGACCACCTCCCCAACCCCTCTTTTGGAGGTTTTTCTTCATAATTCCTACTCCAACTCAAAGATAGGTTTGGCTAGGATAGCATAGGATAATAGACTTCCAATGAGCTCGCCGGAATCTCCAGTTATAGCCAACATCTACATGGAGTGGTTCAAGAAGCATGTTATATAACATAACTATGGACAGATCAAGCCAGTCCCAAGGTTTGGCTTTAATATGTCACTGATGATATAAATTATTTAAATATAATATTTGATATAATTATTAGTTTAAAATAAAAGAAATACAGAGCTACAAATTTTTCTGGAGCACATCAATATCATCACATTAAGTCAAGCTTCAAGTTCACAATAAAGGCAGAAATCCAGCACTGACCTTTGTAGACGTTCTTGTAAAGACCAAAAATGGACGCCTAAAGACATCAGTATATCGAAAAACAACAAACAGGACGACAATATCTACACTACAACTCCAACCATCCTGGTATAATCAAAGTAGTCATTAAAAGGCTTTATAAGAGGGCCGTCACAATATGCAACAACAATATTGACGTTAACAGGGAAGTAGATAAAACATCATTTTAAGATTTACAGCAGAAGTCGTATCCAAGCAAACTAATAAAGACAACTATTAGGAAAGTAGCAGAAATAATAACTAAAGAATCCTACAGGATTCTTAGTGATTCCGTACCTACTTCAAGAGAACATTGGAGGAAATCAGAATAATTGCCACAAAATTCAACATTAATATTACCTTCACTTCGAAAACAACCATACAAGGTTTAGTATTGAAAATACAAATAAAAAAATGCTACTGTACAGTAGCATTTTTATTTGATCTTCAATTTGGTATACCAAGAACTGCGTATACCAAATTCCCTCTGAATGTGGAGAGTCATATATAGGTGAGCCAAAGCGATCATTGGTAGTCAGAACAAAAAAACTTCGAAAGTGGACGAGATTTCCAGATCGGCTATAGCAGAACACGCTTGGTCCAATAGCCACAACATACATTGGATAGAAGCAACGATTTTGTGCAAGGAGCAACATAGAAAGAAAAGAAGACTCCTGGAATCAACTGATATCACTCAAAACCAAGGAATCTTCAGCCAGCCAATATCTAGAGATGCCTACTGTCGGGACACTCCAAGATCTAATGCACTTCACATATGACCGGGTGTCACATACCTCTAGTATATAAGCCGGTAGAACAGTCATTAGTTTACACCTGTTAACTCGTGTGTCTATTTGAAACGTCGCGCTAACTTTAAAATAAAGACAATGGAAGTTCAACATTTAGATTTTACTACTTTAACGATGCCCAGTGCTACCACTAAAAAAAAATAAATTTCTGTGTAAATGTTATTCAGTGTTCTTAAGAAAATTTTATGTAAATAGACTATATAAAAAAATTACTCAATAGCATGGGTAAAGGGACAAAAATAATAAAATATGTCATATTTTACTCATCTTCTTTTAAGAATATTATAATTTTGCTTTAAGAATTTATAGGGCATTTCTGTCCTGACAATTTAAGGACTCACAGTTAAACCAAAATCCAATATTTATATAACCAATATAATATGCGTTTTTTTTTAAAATCAGGTCATTACATTAATCGACCCGTGACACCGTCAAATTTACGATAAATTATTTCCTTTCTCGGTCCTTCAATGAACAGATTAAAATATTTAAAACCATATTTACATGCGCGTGCCCTTAAGTTATGCCTGGTGCCTCTTCATCCGTCAACCTCGAAAATATTGACATTTTTATTTCTTGGCGCGCAAATATATAAATTCAAGGTCCGACCTTGAACGATAACAGAGAAATTTATATAATCATCCTGACAAACAAGGATGTCGCCTATTAACTGATTTTTTTCGCTTTATTTTTCTATTAGATTATATACAATTTTTTGTTTGTAATGTACATAATATGAAGGTTTTTCGTTAAAGCTGTTTAGGAACATAAATCAATATCAGTGTCTTGATGTTTTAGTACAGAGTGGTCCAGGGTGGATGGTCAGAAAAAAAATTATATCTGATATTAACTCAAAAATGAAATTCAGAAATCAGAATTAGATATTTATAAGCATAGGCCCTAGGTACAATTTAAATTTATTAAATGTCATGCAATTATTAGTTTTAATATTAAGTTTGTAATAGTTTTTTATACCAACTGAAAAAAATAAAAAGTTCCAGAATCATATAAAAATTCTAAGCAAAAGAGGAGACGGGCATAACTTGGATCAGCCATTTCTTGTTTAAACTGTATAAAAAGGAAATTTAAATAAATTATATTTTATAATTAAAGTAGCTAAAATTAAGTTAGATTATATAGTTCTAAAGACTTTATTTAGCCGTTTAATAAATATAATTAAGCTCGATTAAAAATGTTAGTACGTAATAAGCATAAATTAAAAAAACTACTATTATTGTTATTTTACTATAAATATTAACGCACATTGCATAATAATTAAATAAGTAATTTCAAGGATTGTTTGTTCTTGATGTACGATAATATGTTTGACGTGTATTTTTTCGACAAAATATTATTCAAAAAGAAAAAAAATTAACAAAAACTCCAATTTCTTTGACCTTATCAGAATAGGCTGATGACTATACTGATAAAATATGTCTTGAAAGTTTATAATTCGCTCTTTCTGACAAGTCAACATAAGAAAATTATATAATCTAAGTGTCTATGATAAGCCTTTTTTATGATTAAAATTATGAAATTATACAGAATTACTGATAACATGTCACGATTTTTTTAAGGGGTCTTAAGGACAGTCATAAGCTAATAAATTGCCTAATAATGTATGTTTCTAAAGTATATCGTTCTCAAGATATTTACATTTTTGTTATTTTTTAGAAAATCTAAGATTGGCATTCTTAAAGGTATAAAAAAATATACGAATGTTTTTAAAAAAAAAGTAATAGTAAGCAAAAAAAATCTCTTAATATTTGAAAACTAAGGTTTCAAAGCTTCACATATTAGAAAATTTTTGCCATAATTTTTAATAAAATTGGTAATTATTAAAAAAAAAATCTTTTTCTGAGCTTAATCTGCGAAATATTTTAAAAACATCTTCTCCTTACTAGTTATGCAGGGTGTTTGGAAGGTGAGTAGCCAAACGGAAATGGTGAATAGGTGAGGTTACTGGCTATTTAAAACGCATAGTATTTTTTTGTTTTTCTTCAAATTTAAGGAGTAATATAATTTTTCCTTTTTTTATTAGGTTTTCCTCGTTTTTTTACTTTAACCTTCATTTTTTTTTTAAATTTTTGACTAAAATGGAGCACAATTAATTTTATTTACTATGACTAATGTTGTTTCATTCAGATTTAGGTAATAACTGAGAAAGATTTTAGGTAATAAAGAGAAACTAATAGTGGAGTAACAAACTTCCTCAAATCAATAAAAAAAAATGTTACATCAACTTTACAATAGGAAAAATTATAATAAAAAAAATGATGTGGCTTTAAAATGTGTTAAAAAACTTCTCTAGTTAATAGTCTTTCTAACAATGTGCCACATGTAATAAAAATAATTAAGTAACTTACGAAAAACAAATAAGTTTGTCTTCAAGGACGCGTGAACCAATCTCTTGAAAGCAACCTAATTGAGCAGGTATAAACTTATGTCTCTTTCTAGCACTGCTAAATCTGTTGTGCTATCTCTTTCACCGTTCTAAAACAGCTAAACCTATTGTGCCCTTTCGTTTCCATGACTCTTTCCTTTACAGGTTGATTAAAAAATCATATTTTTTACTTCAAATCGTTTTTTTATAAGTCTACCTCAAATTGATGGCCATTATTTCTAATACACGCGTAACATCGCTTTCTTATTTCTCTTGTGGTATACTGTAATGTTAGTTCCCGTCTCATTATTACAATACCATCATTAATTTTTCTTATCAATTGTTCCCTTGTATTTATAGGTTCGAAATACAAAAGATCTTTTGCACGGCCCCAGACGTAAAAATCAAGCGGCGTCAAGTCCGGTGATCTTGCAGGCCATGGGATAGGGCCATCTCTGCCAATCCAAGTATTGGGAAATGCATTGTCTAGGTGCTCCCGAATTGCCAATCTCCAGTGCGCTGGGCATCCACCGTGTTGGAACGTCATTTGTTCTTCATTGAGAAAATGTGGAACCCCATTCAAGAGTTCGGACAGATCATTTAATAAAAAATCTAGACAATTATCCCTATTTAAATTATCCGGTAAATAATGTGGACCAATAAGGGTATTACCAATTAGGCCTGCCCAAACGTTTACTGAGAATTTCCTTTGAAAGGACACAACTTCATTTTTGGGTTTTCTTCTTTTGGGGCCCAATAATGAAAATTATGAAAGTTGGTAATTCCCTCCCTTGAAAACTTGGATACATCTGTCCACAGTATGTTTTTCAAGAAATCGCGGTTATCCACGACCATATGTAGCAGGAGGCGGCAAAACTGAATGCGTCTTTGGTAGTCGTTTTCTTCAAGATCTTGCACGGGAGTGTAGTGAAAGGAATGCTTTCCGTTGGCATGAAGAACAGACCAGACCTTCCATACACTTAGGTTTAGATTGGCAGCTACAGTCCGGATGCTCGTTGTGGGATCTTCGTCAAAAGCTTCCAGAATTCGTTCGTCATCAGGAACATTACGTTGTCTGCGAACTCCAGGTTCACGGCGATCTAGACTACCAGTCTAAATCGCTTAAGCGTCTAAAGGTCGTTTTAAAAGTATGATGATTAGATTGGCGTCTATTGGGAAAACTCTCTTGGTAAATTCTTTTTGCTTCTCGTCCATTTCCATCAGCTCTACCATTTGCTTTTAGGATATCGGCGTACTCCTCGTTTGTAAAGGCACCAGCCATAGTAGGAACAGTAAAAATAAAACAAAGTTAATGAAAATGAACAAAACTTAATTACTTTTGTGACATATCGTTAGAAAGACTATTAACTAGAGAAGTTTTTTAACACATTTTTAAACCCCATAACTTTTTTTTATTATTATTTTTTCCATTGTAAAGTTGACGTAACATTTTTTTTTTCTATTGATTTGAGGAAGCTTGTTACTCCACTATTAGTGTCTCTTTAAATATTTTTCTCAGTTATTACCTAAATCTGAATGAGACAACATTAGTCTTTAAAATAAAATTAATTGTGCGCCATGTTGGCCAAAAATTTAAAAAAAAAAATAGAAGGTTATCTAATAAAAAAAGGAAAAAATATATTACTCCTTAAACTTGAAGAAAAACAAAAAAAAACTATGCGTTTTAAATAGCCTCACCTATTCACCCTACCTCACTAACCTCTAACCTCACCTATTCACCATTTCCGTTTGGCTACTCACCTTCCACACCCCCTTATACGTGACTTGAATAAATTTACGTCAAAATAGAAGAAATCATATCCATGCGACAAGGAGAGTTGGAAATGTGCCTGTTATCTGTCCGGATGATAAAACAGTGGCAAGTTTTTCACTGGTTCTGTTGTCAGTAAAAAAACAAAGGTTCATGCCCTTTAAAAAGGTCAGTATCAATGCCCAATTTCAGTAACAAGTCTCATATCGGTACGCTATATAGCAAATTTTCGTTTAAATGCACCCCTTAAGAAATGACTTCTCGAGGGTTGGGGCTGTGTTACTGTCTGCTACTTTCGTGTTTATGTAATTTTGTTGTGGTACTCGATATATCCTGATACAATCAATTTTTAATTATTTAATAACTCGTTACACTTTCTAGGTCAACATTCAACCCGGCAAGTTTATTATTTAGCCTAAGACTACGTAATAGTCGACTACTTTTTAACAATTTAGATCAGTACGCGATGTAACCAAAATTTTACGGCCATTTTTCCTAGTAATACCTTTATAATTAGTTTTCGATAGTGTTCTTTATTTCTAATACAAAGTCGCATTCTATTCCTTAATTTTTTTTACGGCTTTTTACAACACAAGAATCAAAGTTTGATCAAGATGGAAGGTTTTTACAACAAGTCTCCAGCAAAAACAAGAAACATCAATAATAATTAATAAAATAATAATAATTCAAAAAAGAATAATTAACACTCATTTAATTGGTCATATTTTCTTGCCGACAATTTAAATGGAGAATCTTACGAGAATTTTTTAGAAGAACACTTGTTTGAACTCTTTGAAGATCAAACAACGATGTAGCTCTGGCAATAAGACAGGACGTACGACTTCACCATGATGAGCGTCCTGCACATTTCAGGATTACGGTAAGGCAGTGATTAGACTCAATTTCCTGATCAATGGATTGGAAAAGGTGGACCCATTCCTTAGCCAGCGAGTTCAGACATATGGATTTTTTATGTTTGGGCGCCTATAAAAAGTCTAGTGTATGATGTGGAGCCTGTGCTAAATAATGAAGACTTCTCATATCCAACATCAATTGTAGAAATATGTAGAACGTTTTTTTTTTTTAATTTATACAATATGGGTATTTATAATTTAATCTTAAAGATTTTTTTAAATGGTTCTTAAATTTTGGTGTTGATTTTTATATCTCATTAGATACATAGAAAGTCGTAGATGTTCTTAAAATATTACACAGATTAGGATTTTGGGAAAAGCTTTTTTAAAGTAATTACCGAAATTTTGTCGAAAAGTATGGTATCTTTTTATAACTTGTGCAATTATGAAGCTCTAATTGTCTGAGTTTGTATACTACTACTTTTTAAAAAAAAATAGTTCTATTGGGTTAAATAATACAAATATTTTTTTAAATACATTTTTATCATTATTAAAAAATTTAAAAAATTTAACGTTATTAATCTAAGATTTTCTAAGAAATAACAAAAATGTAAATATCTTGAAAACCACGAATTTTGGACCCCTATATTATTAAACAATTTAATAGCTTATGACTTTCCCTCCTTAAAACGATCGTGATATGTTACCAGTAACCCTGTCTTTAAGAAAATAAGTCAAGTATTTATGTAAGCACAAGAAATCAAGAAATGTATGATTAATTTTTTATAATTTTAATAACTGAACAAACAACATGTTAGTGATTTTACCCATATTAATTCTATTTACAAGTGCAATAAATAAAATTTGTTCTAAAATTACGTAAAACATAAAAAATTGATTTAATCTTTACTGATATCACATAAAATAAATAAATTGTAATACTAATTAGTATCATCCAACCCTACAATAACTAATTTTAAAGATTATTCGTTCTTGATTTATGCCAATGTTTAAATAACATCGACTGAACATTCGTTATAATAAAAACTATATTGCGGATGACGTATGTATGCTTTAGTAGAAAAAATGACATAATCTATACTGCCATTTCTCATTTATTTTAAAAATTCTGTTATTGACAAGCCAAGGTATATGAATTAACCAAAATCTCGAAATAATAGGAAAATAGCATAACCTAATTGGGCTCGATCAGCTATTTCTTAATTAAACTCTATATTAAGGACACCTAAATATAATAATATATTTTGTAATTATTGTAGCTTAAGTCAAGTTAATGTTGGATTTTATGGTTATAAAGCCTTTATTTAGCTGCTTAATAATGTAATAAAAATAACAGTACGCAATAAGCATTGAGTAAAAAAAGAACCATTGTTATCAGGAGATTCAGTTTCTTGATATTTAATCGATCAAATATTACTCAAAAAGAAGAAAATATAAGAAAGATTTTTAATTTTCTATAAAATAAGCTTTATTATCATAAGATATGGATTTTCTTGACAAGGCTTAAATCATAATACAAATAAAAGATAAAAAAACACCTAGGCAAAAAATGAAAATATAACTTTGGGTTAAAATATAATAAAAAACAGAAATTAATGGATATGAACAATGGACACAACATGATACTCTAAAACTTAATTAAATACTATAAAAACTAAAACCTATTAAATATTGTTGAAAATTTCAAATAAAAAATAATAAAACTATCAATAAAAATATGAAAAGTTGTTACAATAAAATTCAATCAAACCATAATTGGGTCTACCAACTAGCGATCGCCTAATTTTACTTCTAAATATTTTAAGGAAAGCAACGGCATCCAATTCATTTGGTAGATAGCTGTAGATCTTAATGCTGTCGTAAACAAGGGACCTTTTTATCAATAATGAATGATAAGAAAATCTCATCCATTTTTCACAAAGAGACCGACGTATACAACAGACGAAAAACAATGAAAAACACAAAGTCACGATCTCACAACATTTACTTAAAGCTACACGTGTTTCGCTCTATTCAGGGCATCATCAGGCCTTAAAAAGCCACTAACGTTGACAAACGAGGTTTTTTGTCAAAGGCTGCTTTAATGCCCACACAAAGTCCCAAGGGTTTATTTAAAACACACATGGACATTAAGAAATTCTACCTCACATTTGAATGATAAAATATTTGTTTTGGAGAAATTTAGTGATAGAAGATTGGAATCACACCAGAACTTAAGTTTTTAATGACCTGCAACAATGGCTTCTCAACAAGACTTTGTTAAAGCTGGTCAAAGCAATGCAAAACAAAATTGTGGTCTCGTCTACAAATACGGTACACCTTCTAATTATATTAAGAGATGTAATATCATTTATAAATAGTAAAAATAGTACTGGAACCAAAACTGACCGTCGAGGAAAACCCCAATGATTTTCAATGATATCTCAAATGAAGAAGATCTAATTAAAATCTTTTGGCAACAGCCAGCCAAATACGACTTGATCCAAGAATGTAACACCCTCTAAAGCCATAGCGGTGAAGCTTTTGCAGCAACATGCGATGATTGAGATAGTTAAGTAAAAAGATTACAAAAAGCTGCTACATTTACTTCTTAAATAATAGATGGAAATTTTTATTATACGTTTAAAGTTTATAATTCGTTGTTTTTGACAAGTCAATGCAGTAGGTATAATAAAAATAAAAATTTATTTAACTTTATAGCATTACTAATTTTCATATTTATCTTATATTTAGTATACTTGTTATTAAGATTTCTTATAATAGTTTTTACAAAAATTCCATACAGTGGTATCAAAATGTAATGAGTTCCAAAAAGCGAAATGGCATAATCTAATTCTACTTAATAAGCCATATCTTATATGTAATATATAAAAAAGAATGTTAAGTATTTATGTAAGTAAGTACAAAAAATATATTAAATTTTTATAGCTATAGTAAGCTAACCTTAAAGAAATATTAGTGACTTTGTTCGACATTATCTAAACCTAATATAACTAATTTCAAATACTACTCGTTCTTGATTTAGAGTAATATTTAAATAACATTGATTAAACATTCGTTATATTAGAAGAACAATTTATGTATTGAAAAGAGTTTTATTAATAATATTGCGGTTAAGAAAGTTTCATAATCTAATTGTACTTGATAAGCCGTTTTTTGTTCAGTAAAATCATTTAACCTGATATTGATGAGTCAATAGAGTTGGTTTAATAGGATATAAGTTCATCAAATTTTAAAGAATTATTAGCTTTCATAGTAATTTTGTGCTACGAGTTGACTTGTAAAAAAAATTGTTATAAAACCTCAAGAAAAATATAACGAAAACTTGTACTAATAGGATAATAGCATAATCTAATTAGAATGATCATCTATTTCTTATTTAAACTCTATAAGAAAGAAACTTAAATATGTAATATTTTATAAATATAGTAGCTAAGATATAGCTATAATTAGTTTATATATTTATAAGGATTTTATTTATTTAACCTCCTAATAGATAAAATTAAACATGTGTATATATAATTTTTTAAAAAGCTACACGTGTTTCGCTTCTATCGGAGCATCGTCAGGCCTAAATATACACCTACACAAATAACATTACAACTGATGATGCTCCGATAGGATCAAAACACGTGTAGCTTTTTAAGAAATTATATATAATGGATGAAAAATGGATAATATGTTAAAAAAAATATAACAAAATTCTAATTTCCTGGAATAATAGATGGATGACTATACTAATAAAATATCTGTTGGTAAGTTTTTAATTTGTTATATGTGACGACAAGCCAACACAAGAAACTGGTATAATCTAATGGTCTATGATAAGCCACTTTTTATAATTAAAATTCAAAGTGAGTAAGTATTTAAGTCAGGACAAGATTAATGTATGATTAATTTTTATAATTGTAATAACGAAAACTAGAAAAAACGTTAGTGACTTTAATCATATATATTTAAATTAAAAAAAACTGCTTTAACTTTTAGTGAGAGTAACTAAATAACTAAAATAAATTATAATACTTATTGACATCATCCAATCCTAAAATAACTAATTTTAAAGATTAATTGTTCTTGATTTAGGATAATGTTTAAGTAACATCGATTAAACATACCTTATAATATAAAAAGCTATTTATATATTAAGTTAAAAAAATTCTATAATCTTTGTTTCTTGTTTAGTAAAATAATTAAATCTACTAGCAATGATCATCAGACTACATATAAGACATAGATTTATTAAACTTTAAATAATTATTAGTTTTTATAGTAAATTGGTGCTACAAATTTAGTTGTATAAAGGTTGTTTAACAATAATCTCAAAAAATTAATAAAAATTGAACGAGAACTCCAACTTAATTGCACTTAATCAGCCGTCTTATATTTAAACACTCTAATTACGAAATTTAAATACCTTATATACAAGGTATTTTTAAAGTTTTAGTAATTTATTTTACCATCTTGTAGAACTCGTCAAGAGAAGTTAATATACCAAGAATTACCTGTATGAAACTTGCATAATAGGAGAGTAACTTCACATTATTAAAAATTATTTTTTTAAATATTTACTTAGTTAAATTATGTTATATGGTTACTGTTTTTACAAAAAATGTTTAAAATTGGCCCCATTCGTTCAATTAAAATACAATCTTGCTCGGCGAATCCACGACTTTTTAAGTTAAATCTGATTAATACCACAAATTTTTATTGATACCACATAAATAACTAAACTAAACTATAATATCAACTGACATTATACAACCCTAAAATAACTAATTTCAAAGATTACTCTAGTTGTTGATTTATGGCAATGTTTGAATAACAACATATAAAGATATATTAAAAAAAGTTTCATTAGTGATATTGCGGATGACGTATGTATGTTTTAGTTTCCAACTGACATCATCTAATTTTACTCTACTAAGCCGTTTCTTATTTAATACAAAAAGTTAATCTGCTATTGATAAGGCACCAGAGTAATAAGATATGGATTTGTTAAATTATACCCTAATTAAACTTGATAAGAAAAGAGATCTTTATTGATTAATTTAAATATTAGTTATCCTAATTGCATCCATAAAATTTGTAAAAAAATATATAAAGCATTAAAAAGTTAGCACAAAAAGTATCATTTGATTGTACTATGTAAGCTATCTTTTGATTAATAAAATAAATTAATCTGCATAATAATAGGCAAGGTCAAATGTTTAATTTTTATAATAATTGCAACTAAAATTAACAATATATGTTTTGTAACAGTACAAAAAAAAATTATCACATTTTTTTTAGTTACATTTAATTAAAATTATATAAACGTAAATAAAAACTACTCAAACCAAATTAAATAGGCGTTACTTATTTCACTATAGAGCGGATTATAAAGGATTTGCACTGAAATATTAAATTAACCTATATATTATTATTTTAAGTTATATAATTTTTAATATCTTTGTAAATGTCAATAGGTCATATATGACAAAATTCTTTTAGTCGTTTAAATTTAGTAATAAACTTCTTATTTTATTAGTCACCTTCAAATGTCTGTCTAATCTAATGCCCAAATATTTTATTGTGTCGGCTTCTGCTATTAAAATGCCTGAATATTGCTTAGGTGCACACTAATATAATATGAAACGTAAGTACTGATCAACAAAATTAAATTCAATTTCTCAGCAATCCGTAGTTTAAATTTAAAAGATAAGACCAAAGTCTATATATTGTAAAGTTGAAATATGTAGTCTTTGATAAAATGTTATTTAAGAAAAGTTAATGCCGTCTGAAAGGATGTATCACAACATACCCCATCCTATTTGAAAAAAAAATTGGGGGTCGGACCTATAGTCATGGAATTCAGGTGTAAATATGTCCCCCTGAAAACAAAAGTATACGAGTCCGACTTTTTTAAAATTTTTATTCAAACATTCAAAGCCGGTAAAATTATTTATGAAATAAAAAGAGGCAAATATAATTAATTTTAGTAAGTGAAAAATAATGGTGGAACAAATAATGGAAAACTTAAAACTTCTGATTAGATTTATAGAAATTGAAGGTTTCGTTTGTCGGAGGAGTAAACAAATTACCTAAGTTATAACACAGTGTCCAAATTTCTATTCGTAAAACGCAAATAACAGAAATATAATTTATTGTTTATGAAATAAATCATTTCAAGAATTGTTCGTTCTTGACGTAAGTAACCGAATCAGATAAAGCATATGAAAAGTTCCTAAACTTTCATTGATAAAACGCAAATAATTAAAATAAATAATGATATTAAATCACGTTGCCCAACAATCAAATATGTAATTAATTTCAAGGATTGTTCATTGATATAAGGCAATATTTAGCGTGTGCATTACATCGATTAAATATTAGCTAAAAAGAGAAAAAAATACACTAATTTATACAATTGATAAAACTTTTATTAACTTGACATTGGGGATGACGTAGGTAAGCTTTAGTACTTATGCATGCGGCGGTCGGCAACGGTTTGGTGAGGTTCAAGGGCGATACGTAGAATCCCCAGAAAGATTTCATTTCACGGTCATACTGATAAAAAATTATAGTCGAGTATTACTGGTGAGTCGACGCAGTCAGTGCCGGATTTACAAATATTCCGCCTTACGCCCTGTGTAAAATGTCGCCCTAAATAAAAAATTATGAAAAAAAATAGAAAAAAAATTACGAAAAAAAATTCCGTGCCACGCCCTATTTTAACACCAAAAACGTCACTGAAAATACCATCATTTGTAGTACAGATCAAGGCATTACTGAGTCAAAACGGTCTTAGAATACTATAATATACCTAAGTTTAAAAATCGAGATCTGAAGTAATAATTATATTTTGTTTAAATTTGATACCGATAAGTAATTTTCAGACTGTTTTTTTTTTTGACTTTTGGGTTAACAATCCATTTAACATGGGATATGTGGGGGGTTTATAACGGAATCTGCGTGACCCTTTCACTTGTTCCGGTTTATTCGGGAAATATATAATAAAAAACTAGAGGAATTTGTTATTTATTTGTAATTAAAACTACACTTTACATTATTTTTCGCCCGGATTTAACAGCAGCAAATGATTTTATACTCGTTTTAAAATCTAAACTGTTGGTTTATTCAGATTCTACTATTAAAATTGTCAGAGTATTCAACCGCTCTTGTTTCATAGTTGATCTTAGGTGCGTTTTTAAACGTTTAAGGGTAGAAAATGAGCGTTCTGCTGAACAAACGATTCTGCTGAATTCCAACGGGTATTCGCTAGGGCTGTAACCTTTCCACACTCCTGTTTAATCTATATAGTAAACAAGAGAGGATCTAATCGGCAAGAAGGAAAGAATAATGATTAATAGGCAAGTTTTAAATAAAATATGATTTGCAGATGACAGCATCGTAAAAACAGATAACCTTAAAGATTTGAAAATGCTTGTATTAAAACTAAGCGACTCATGCAAAGCTTAGTTTAAAGATGTACCAGAAAAAAACTAAAATTGTGCTAATACCTTAGGAGGGAATATAAAGTGAAATCTTATAATAGACAATGCCTCTATAGAGTCAGTGACAAAATAAAATATTTGGGAAGCTAGATAACTGAATCGCTATATCAATTACCAGAAATTAGAGCACGAATAGAAATAGCTGAAACGGCTTTTATTTAGATCTAAAAATTTGCCTCACATAGGAATATAATTTTTAAACTCAGTATTTTAATTAGTCAATTATTTTAAAAGTTAGAATGCCAAGAAGCTACGTATTTTCAATACTTTTCTATGGTGCGGAGGCCTCGACGCTGAGAAAGTTTGAATTGTATAAGCTTGGGATATTTAAAACGTGATGTTATCGACACGATGTTGAAAATTACATAAATTTATAAAATCATCAACGAGTAACGCCTAAGAGTTTAAAAAGAGGAAGCAATAACACTTAAAAAAAAAACTTGAATTCTTTGGTCATGTACTAAGAGGATCGAAATATATGCTACTTCAGAATAGAATAGAGAAAAACATGTTTATGTGTAGCTCAAGAACTTAAGAGATCATTATTTCGATATTCTATTTACATCCAATCACATTTTTAGACCAGCTGCCAATAATATGGGAATTTTTTTAATGTATTCCAACCTCGGGATTCGTTCTTTTACGTTCTATCTTCTCGACGAGAAGGGGAAGAAGAAGATGAAACATAAAAGAACAGAATTGTCAAAATGCAAAAATGTATAATCATAATCAATCAAAATTTTTTAAAAATTTCAATTTACAATCATAAATACTCTAAATAACCTAAGAACTAAATATTAAAAATCATTTATAGCGGCGTGTATTTCCTAATGTGTAAGAGATCATTTAGAGCGATGAGGCACATCTTCTTGTGATTTGAAAATTGTAAGATAGACTGTTGAACAAAAATGATGTGATGTTCACAATCAAGAACACTATAAAGTTAAATATAGTTCGCCTTTAAACATGATAAATTTTTTCTGGGAGCAGTTTGAAGATATGGTGGATTTGATAATAAATATATAAAACTATTATTATCTTTAACTAATTTTTAATTATCCACTACACGCTAAGACTTGACCACTTTTCTTTAATAATTTTTAATGATATCTTTTCTTTAATAACAATGAGCTACTCTTTAATTTTTAAGTTCTGCTCCTTTTAAATATTTGTGGAAACTCAAATACCCGCATAAGAATAATTTTAAATTATTTTACAATAGTTTAAAAAAAAAATCAAAATTTGAGTAGTGTTGAAACATGAACCAAAAGAGAAGAATGCATAACTTAATGGTATGTGATATGGGTTTTTTTATTTATTATTATTCTTTAATCTCTCTAATATGCAGCAACAAATATTACTATTTTTATTACTTTTATTTAAATATCAATGTGAATTCTAAATTAATTGAAAGACATGCTGTCTAACTGATTCTATATTATCAGCACTTATCTTTTAAATAAGTCTCTATTGCACTACAGTTAACGCACAGCGAACCTTACACTATAATTACTTTAATTATTCTAACTATTATATTATATTACATTATTCTATGTAAAGGATACTCTTTTTTAAGTTCATGAATATCAATTGGTATAGGTAAGCGGATCAATTGTTTGGAAAATTTGTGGTTAAAGACAACTTGCAAACTATCAAAGTACATACAAAAAATAAACAAAAGATCACAATACATAAAATATAAATTGTACATGGTCGTAATATAAATGTAAGTATAGGACCTAGTTTTCGTACAAAATAGAAAAAAATTAAGTACAAAAAAAGGGAAAAGTAATGTAAACATTTTAAATAAATGAATATTTGTAATGTGTTCCTATTAGTTATACCGATAACCAACAGACACTTTGACTGTTAGAATAATTAGAAGAGCATCCAGATTTCATATTATAAGCTTCATATTGCTTAAGAATTATGAATTTAACAAAATTATTTAAAACATGCCCCTAGATGGATAAACATCTGTTTGTGCATATAATACCTAACACTATGAAAAATAAATTATATAAACAAAACCAAAGTAATAATAATAACAATGTCGCCGGCGTAAACTAATAACTCGTAATAAATAGGATTACTAGCAGTATATAACAACTCCAATTAGCAAGATAAATATCAAATTAATATTTTAATACATTTTTAAAAGAAAATAGAAAGAAGTTGGTAACTGAAGCGATACATAACCAATTCACTTAAAAAACCTAAATTTATCTAAATTTAAGAAACATTCTGAAGTTGTCGTATGTCATTTGAGAGAATATTATAGAACTTTGGAGCTAAAAATTTTATAAATCTATGCTCTAAATTTTTACGAATGTTTGGTATTTTTAAATGTCTGTTAAAATTATTTCTTGCGTAATGTTGGTGATTTACATATGTTTTAAAGTGGTTTGTGTGCATAGATACATATAGATAATATGTATATGGATCGCACATTAAAAATATCCTCAGAGTATAGAAGTTGAGTCGAGTATCTTTTTTCTTTTTTGTTTATAACTCTCATAATATAATTCTGTACAACGTTGAGTTGTTTCAAAGAATTATTATATAGGCCTCCCCAGACGATCACTCCGCATCTCAGAAGAGATTCAACCAACGATCGGTAAACCAATAAGAGTAATTTGCTGTTTAAGATATTCTTTAGAATATGAAAGCAGAATTAGGATTTGCTGATCCCATTTTAGGTGCTTAGCTGGTGCTTAAGATGGATGGAGGTTTGCAAGCTTATACACAAAAAGTAAAAATAAAACTGAATTCAAAACCTGAAAAAATTCTTAATTGATTAGAAATTGAAATTGTAGAAGATGCGCAAATAACGACTTCTTAAAAATAACGTGAATCAACATTATCTAAAGCCATAGCAATAACATTTCTTCAGCAAATTGTAGAGATAAGAATAACCTTTCTTAGTTTTTCACAGGGTAAAAGAAACCCTTTTTCCATAAGTTGTTCTTAGCAGCATTTTTTTGTGGAAACATTTTAATATCAGCCATCAGTCACGTAGTCAAGTCGATCAACTATCTGGACGATTTCTTGCAAAAGGTTATAATAAAAGTTATTGACAATATTTGACATAATTGACATCAAATTTCAGTTTTTAGCGTAGTTTCTATATTTATCATTAATAACAGGAAGACATATCCTTGAATCATATCATTTGTTTATAATGAGAATGCAAATGCCTGAAAGTAACTTTTGCTATTTTTTTTTAATGTTAAGTGGAAATCTGTAAGATGAGTGAAAGACTTAAAATCATCTGACTGTGTAATCTGGCCTCGACGACATTCGTGGCTCACAGAACAAATTTACAAATCGCTTGTTTATTAATAAAATAATAATTGGCGACCAAGGTGCCGACCTTGGCATTAACATTCGTAGCTACGGAGCGTGAGCGACAAAAAAAATGATCGTTTAATGTTTGCGTCGCGTCGATTTTACGATTGAAAAAATATAGTGCAATTTTCACCTTCGACGTAATAATTTATTTACAACTGCTGATGATGTCCATAATTTAAAGTGATAAATTAATAATTTAATATTATGCCATATAATATTTTTACCTGCTGTGTTTTTATTACAGATTCTCTACAGTGCCTATTTGAAAAATACGATATTAATGTCAATGCCAATACTTTCCAGTTTGAAATCAAAAACATATTGCATAAGAAAAATATTACTGCAAAGGAAATAAAAGATATAAAATTATTTATTGCCGTTTTTTAGTTTTTGTGACGGTCAAGTAATAAAAAGCCTTTTGTTTTCATTTTAACAAATTATTATTATTAGCCAATAAACATTGCGTAAGTCTGAAATATTCATTAACCATTTAAAATGTTTAAACTCAATATATCTCTTTCCCTTAAAAGTGTGGCAACGTAGCACTTTAGCCCTGGATGCTGACGTAGGGTAGATGCAGGCTGGATAGATGCAGCTGAGGTCAAGGCCAGCCGATCTGAATTAACCAGTGTAGGCGCCACAGAGAGCTGAATATGATGTTACCATTAAGCATTTATGTAACTGGATGCTCTTGACGATATAGTAAAATTTAAAATTCGTGCAGACGAATATGAAATAAGCCGGACAGCAAAAAAACTTATGTGAGAAATTTATGCATCGCTATAAAGTTTACACATAAGTTTTTGTTTGAGGTGCGATAATTAAATTGGGCATTAACCGTTTTCAGGAATAGTGGTTAAATAATAATATTTTTTGATGTACAGGCTGTCCAATATTCCACACAATTGGGATATGTCTAAAAATTAAAAAATATTTCCAGAAAAAGAAACAAAAATTTAGGATTTCTTTTACGTTAGTTAAAGCAGTGGGGCAAAATTATAAAAAAAAAATTACACCTGTTCGAGGCCTTATATGCTGACAATGAATTAAAATTATTGATACGACGTTTCGTATTTTGGTAAACATTTTTTTCCTATGGGCGCCATATTTCATTTTACCAGATTATAATAATACATTTTAATTACAAATAATAACTTTTAATAACATAAATTGCGCTTTAACATTTTTAGGATAAATATGATATTCAGATGTAAACATTTTCCATCCGTCTCTGTCTTTCTCATGGAACTGTAGTTTTGATCAGGGACTTTAATGTATAATTTGTTGGAACACTTAATTTCCTATTTTTAAAGGAATAAAACTAAAAACCATAAGAGATTGTTTTAATATAAATGCCCTCAGAACATTATACAGGGTGCGTCAATAAGGCGTACGGTAAAGATAGCGTCTAAACTATAAAATATAGAGCCAAAAGTTCTATAGCAACGTTGCGAGGTTGTTAAAAATCTACAAACTAAAAATATTATTACATATACAGGGTGGGCCACAGAAAAATATTATTACATATACAAAGTGTTTCAAAAATTTGACCCTCAACATGGAGATCTCGAAATCTATTAGACATACAAAGATAATTAAATTGCGGCAAAGCTGAGAATTTTTGAGCTTACCAATATGCCGTTTAAAAAATTTAAAAACTCCAAATGATGCCGAATATATTAGAAAAAATCCGAAATTTTTAAGAATCGATTTTTTTTTCTGCGCTTATTTCTTATCCGATTTTAAATTAATTTGCAGTTTCGCACTGTCATTTTTTTCGTGCTACCTGATGGTGTTTTTACATTTTTAATACGGTTAATTTTTTGCCGATCATCAAAAAATTAAATTTGCCACAGTTGGCTGTGATAAACTGACAAGACAATATATAAACTGTCATAAATATCACATGTTTTAAATATTTGTATGTTTTGTTAGTATTTTAGTACAAACTGACCGTTATCCTACTAATAATTTAAGCAATTATGGTTTTTGCGAATTAAGAGTAACAACATATAGTTAAAATTTAATGTATTATGGACCGATGACAGTACATCTACGAATTTTGAATTTTCCAAGTATTCTTATATTATTCCAGGCATTTAAAATAAAATATTGTTTTATTCCGAGGCTTTAGGGTCATTTTCCAGGTGTTTTAAGTATTTCAAATAATAAATTTTAATATTTTAAGGTAAGGTTTTGTTTCCAATTTTTAATTTCAAAAATTTTGAAAAATTAAAAAATTTTCCAGATTCTTCGAACTTTCTTATAATATAATATTTCAGGCATTTGGAATAAAATATAATTTTATATTCCTAGACCTTAGGGTAATTTTCTACATCTTCCAATTATTTTAATGAAGTTTTCTTTTAATTTTAATGTTCTAAAATAATTTTTTGTTTTCAATTTTTAATTTTCCATTTTTTGGAAGTTTTAACTTTTTCCAGATTTTTGGAGTATTTTTATGATATTCCAGGCATTTGGATTAAATCTTGTTTTATTCCAGGACTTTGGGTCAAATATTACGTTTTACAATTATTTTAAAGATTTTTTTTAAATTTTAATGTTTTTGGATAAGTTTTTGTTTTCATGTTTTAATTTCAGAGTTTTTGAAATTTTTAAAATAATTTTTAAAATTCTCCAAATTTTTTCGGTATTTTTTTACTCGAGGCTTTTGGAATAAAGTCTAATTTTACTCCAGGACTTTTCTTTTTAACCATTTTCCACGTCTTCTAGGTGTTTCAAATAACTTTTCTTTTAATTTTAATATTTTAAAATAAATTTTTGTTTTCAATTTTTAAAATGAGTTTTTGAAATAACGGTTTAACATTTATTAATATTTATTTATAATTTAACAGTTTCCAGAGCTTTTGAGTATTTTTATATTATTTCAGGTATTTGTAAACAAATTTTGTTTTATTCCAAACTTTTCCATATCTTACAGGTACATATTTGTAATGCATACGAGTATATGTATATTATTGCAACATAATGATTTTATTTAATTTTAGGTTTTTTATTTAATTTATCGCTATTGCGTTTTTAAGCTTTTTTTTCAAATTTGGAAAATTGGTTTTGGATTTTTTATAGTTTTCCAAGTAAATGGAGAAATTTTTAAATTATTTCAGGGATTTAAAATAAAGTTTTATTTTATTCCAGGCTTGTAGAATCAGTATTTTCTAGATGCTTGGTGTGATTTTTTATGATTTCCAGGCTCTTAACGTAATTCTGTAGGTTTTCCAGAAAAATGGATTAATTTTCTATATTATTTCAGACATTTGAAGATAATTTGTACGAAGATTTCAATAATTTTTTTTAATATTTTACAGGAATTTTGCGTAATTTTCTGTCCTCTAGGCATTTAACGTAATTTTGTAAAATAAAATGGAAATGACGTCAAATAATAAGAATGTAACTGAAGTGATGTGTTTGTACTACTACGGTATTGCATTGCTAGTATTTCTGTGTAATGTGTAATATTTATTGACAGTTTAAATATTGTCTTGTCAGTTAAAGCCCAGCCTACTGCGGTAGATTTAGTTTTTTCCTCAAAAATTCAGGTTTTTAAATATAAAAACTATTACTAGTGATACATTAATTAAAAGGAAATTTTGTAAAGATTTTAAAAATGCAAAAATCGAATATAGCGCCTATTAGAGAAAACAAAGTTGATGATGGTTGGCAAAAGACAAAACACCATCATGTAGCAGAAAAAAAATTTCCGAGATTTTTATGTTGAGGGGCGAATTTGAAACACCCTATATATATTTTTTAATCGAACGGCCTATATATTATTTCACAAAATTATTAGGCATGAGGAGAGCTTTACTTTGATATAACATTTTTAGAATTTGAATGCGGCGTTGCCACACAATCACATTTTTAGTGATTTTTTGTCTTTTATAAGGGTCGTTTTAAAAACTACCTACGGATTCAACCTAGACTTACGAAATTTGTATCACAGTTAATCTAAGATATGTGTTAAAAACCGGCAGTGATATCTTATCATTTTCGTATTACAGAGTGATTGTTACAAATTCTTAAATTTATCCAAATTAAATACGCAATATCTCATAATTCTTTAAAGAAACACCTCGTATATTTTTATGATATTAAATTTATCTGTAAAATAAATTAATTTTTTGTTAAACATGTCTTCTACCTAATCCGTTCATTTTTTAAGATATTACGAGTTCTGTATAAGGTAGTATAAGGTTAGTCCTAAAAGTAATGCTACAGAACTATTAGATAGACAATAATAATGCATTCGTTTGTTTTATCGATTTCCAGAAGGCCTTTGATAAAGAAGTTATACTTTATCCAAACAGCATTAGGGCGGGTTAAAGCTATGGAGTCAGACGAAATCAAAATACAGAAATAGTAGGGGAGCCACGGGAATTTCGCGGGTATTGTTGGAAGTAAGTTGGCAAGGTGTTTTTTATTAATCTATAAGACGTACTAATTACGAAAAATGATCTTGCCACCCCCTTAACAAGTGGGGCTTCACGCCCCCCCCCTCCCCACACCCCCATAAAGGGTAAAAATTTCTTTCGAAGATATATCCATAACCGTTCGAGATACACAGTTGCGGTTTTCACTGGTGGGTTTGGCTTGACATTTAGAATGAAAAATATTATATGGACTTTAACAATATCTCATAAACTGTCTAAGATATTTTAAAAAATAGGCATTATTCCATAATAATATTTAAAGAAAAGGCAAAAAACTTAAAAATAGTAACAGATAGAAGAAAATTGTTTAAGCAAAAATTGTAGTCTGCTTTTTCTTCTTTTAAATGATATGCATATTACCTAGAAATGTACCCCCACCACTTTTTTATACCGACCAAGTCATTCCCAATAATTATAGGCGAATTCAATCACAATATTATAATCGCGACATAGCGCGAAATCTCAGGCATTTTTCTATAAATCTATATCGCTTACTGATTACTAAAGTTGTCTTACTACCTCAAGCAACCTCAGCTATACCTCCCACCCCTTGTTAAAGGGACAGTTCTCTCACAAATATCTTCGAAATTGTTTAAGATACAAACCTCGTTTTTACACTCATACATTTGTCGCTTTAAATTGATATCTAACAAAAAAAGAAGTTTTAGAATATGGCGTATAATACTTATTTAATACAAAAATCAACTTATGAAAATACACAAAATGATTATATAATGTTTAGGCAATTTCATCCTCTGAATCCTCACTGTCTATAACTTGATCATGTTCTGCTTTATTCTGGAAGATGTCTTCATTGCATGAACAAGCTTCTGTGCATCTTAAATTATTTAAAATGCACTTGCATTGTTTTGTAGTACATCCATTATATAGTTAATTATATAGTACATCGGGTGCTATGTTTGGGCACGTTGTCAATGTTGGAACATACATATTTCCTGATTTTGTCCAGCCATAATCATCTGGGTCAAGTTGGTTGACCATATTTTTATCAGAATTAATCCAAATATAGGTCTGTAATCTTGCTCTTTTTAGAGCGGGGATGAAACTTGATTGTGTTGGAGGAAGTTGTTCACTTTCCATTTGATGTTTGGAGAACAACCACCATCTTAATTCTTTGAGCGTATTTAAGTTGGATTTTGATGAGTACACTAAGCATAAAAATTGCTCAATTTCGGATAATATTTTCTGCAAATCAACTTCAATATTTCCAAGATCTGCAAGGGCTCTTAATATGTTTTCAGCAACCAAGAATGTTTTGAAAAACGAAAGTTTTCCTAAAAATCAATGAATTCTTAAAAGTAATTTGGCAATAGTTAAAAAAAAATGCATACCTTTTCTAACAAATCCCCCCGTAGTGTCGCATCCAGATAAAGCATGAAATGCGGGCAGGGCTTCTCTTTGAAGCATCAATGTTCTCTTTACTATCTCTGAAACATCTATTATTCTTTTATGTGTCCCTGTACCAGTTTGAAAATATATTTGGCATCGTAAACTTTGGTAATATTTTACCAGTAGAATAAAAACATCAGTATCCAGTGGCGAAGCGTGAATTTTTTTTTCGGGTAGACAAACAATAAAAATCGATAATTAGAAAAAAATTTGTATTCAATATTATTCACTTAATTGAAATATAGAATGAAAGCGCATGAAATATTAACTCAAAGAGAAAAAGTATGTAGTGATATAAAAAAGAAAAAAATAATTACTACAAGCATAAAAAGATATAGATAAAAATAAATACTACTTACAAAAAAAACACAACTAAAATACAATTGCCAATATCGAACAGTCGTTCATAAATAACCACTAAAATATCCACTAAAAAAACCTTTTCTATACACCCAAAAATAAAAATACTTATTAAATTACTATAGCACGCGTTCGCATCAAATGCCAAATGCAGATTGATCAAAAAACAAAACTGAAGATGTATTGCGGCCGACCAGATCAAGCGTGTCCATAAACAATAACCCTCAACAGCATAATAAAATAGCTGGTCGACTTCGATAGACAAAAGCTCGAATGTCTTTTCCGCGAGTAAATTTTGCATACGTAAAATAGGCTGAATACTGATACGGCCGGGCCTCTGTCACCTGCCTGATGCGTATTATGATTCGATTAGATGCTCCAAATTTCGGAAGACAAATATCAATGTGTCTTCCTGGGGCTCGTATACATTAATTGGGTGTCAGCCCTGCATTTTTTTTTAATTGGTGCGTCAGGCGTGCCTTAGATATTATAGATAGATAGATATTATAGCCGTTTAGATACTATATAATAATAGTAAGGAGAGCGACTACGTTTTGTGTTAATTTTTTTTAAATTTAATTCAACAATTACATGAAATATTTACGTAATAAATGAATGACAAATAACTGGATAATTATGGGTAGACAGTGTCTACCTTGTCTACTCATACGCTTCCCCACTGTCAGTATCTAAAAAATTAAGATAAATTTACGTAATGGTAATTAAGAAATAATAAATTTAGAACTTACCTGGCGAACACACTGGGATACATGTAGAGTTCTGATTTAATACATTATTTGAAACATATGCTGCATGTAAAATAATTTTTGTGTCTGCTTCTTCTTGATTGCTTCCAAGAGAATCAACAAATCCCGTTTCCTTAGAAATGCAACCAGTACCATAGGATATCAAGATCTTTTTGCCGGTAAATACACTAGACTGCACAATTTTATTGGCCAAATATTCTGTTAACTGATTTTTTGTTTCATTGTTTGATAGGATGTCTTTCATAGCTACATTAGATATGTTCGTTGAATTTTTAACATAGAACTGTTTTGATTTACCATACCTTCGATCTCGAGTAATTTGTTTTAAAGAAAAATCATCGTATCTGTCGAAAACAATGTGTACTTCATTATATTTCTGATATTTTGTGTGTAGACTTTAAATAAAATAATTAGCATAGTCGGAAAATGTTTGAATATGTTTTGGCTTAACACTAGAATGCAACTCCGCCATGCCGTCAATTATTATAGCATTGTATTTGTTTGAATCAAATTCTACAAAATCTAAAAAAGGAGAAGTCAATTACTTACTGACTGAAAATTACTAGTTATATCGACAAACTTACTACGATTTTCTTCTGGGACTAAATCTTCCAAGGCATGCAATAAATTGGCTTTATCACTGTGCATATGCATTGATCCACCAAGGCCAAAAAGTGCTCTGGGAACAGGTGAAAGTTCGTATTTTCCAATTACATCTTTTAGGTTTATACCCGGTCGCGATCTGCATACCACAAGCAGGCGGGAAAATAGTGATCTATCCGCTTTAAATTCCTTAACACATGTGTCTTTTTTAGGCACTACCTTTTTATTTGCTTCTCTACATAAGTGTAGCCTAAGTTTTTTTACTGGGGCCCAAAGATTTTCTTCACTGGTGTATATCCAGTTTTGCTTAAATTCTTCAAATTTTTCAGAGCCAATTTTGCTTAAGTCGCATACATCTTTTTTAATCTCCTTCTTCATTACTGCTCCTGAATACATGTTGACGCAATTTTTGGTAGACGCAATTTTTGGTATCCAACAGGCCATCTGGTTTGGTCTTTGATACCACGCTTCTGATAGTGGTGCTAGATCTAAAGGCAGTTCTAATATTGTACTTGCTGGCAATGCGTGGGATTTGTTCCGATGTACCCCTAATGTAAGTTATGGGTAGAAGTCTGGTTGTCGTGGTGGCCTTGTCTCTGATTTAATTTGGACGCGTCCTTTGGATGGTCCTACTTATTAGCTTCTTTGGATATCCATTTCTTCTTTCTTTCACAGAATCAGGGGATCTTCAGCCAGCCAAGCGTCGATATACCCAACATCTGGAAGCCTCTACTCTCAGGACAGTGTAGAATCTAGAGAGAGGCGTGTCCTCCCCCCAACTCATTTCACGGATGACTTTCCTTTCCACATCGCTGCACACATCTAGTATATAAGCCTTTAGAATAGTAGTTTGCTGTCAGTTTACACTTGATAACGGTTGGAGATACTTACCAACCGAAACGTCGTGTTACATTAAATAAATAAGACAATGCAAGTCCGACAAGATGTTTTTTTACCCTCTAACTGTCTCATTTCACATAAGTACCAAGCAATCATTCCTGAATAATTGTGCAAATCCAATGCAAAAAAATATTTTACAAAGATTTCAAGGAATGTCAAATGAAGAGTCCAATCTGCTGTTCGGATAGACCTTACTTGTAATAGCATTGCCTCAACCATTTCTATGTATTGCCAGATCATTTGAAAGGTTGCACTGCTCTCTAGCTTTTTATTGAGTTCTTCAATTTTTAGTAAATTTGCAAAAAAAAATAAAATTTAGTTGTCTGTAAATTGCGGAAGTGGGGGTGGATCTACAAAAAATTGTCAGAGACATTTTTTTATTTCAGAAGTGCTAAAAAACGTTTTAGTTACAAAACGAGTGCTCTATCTATAACGGTTTTGAAGTTACCAGATTTTAAAGAAATTTGCTTCAAAGGGGTGCGGAAGGGGGTAGCTCCACAAGAGGGGAGTGACAAGATAATTTTTTATAATCAGTAAGTAGTGTAGATTTATAAAAAACAACTTGCCAACTTCCTTCCAACAATGCCCGCGAAACCCATTTTTCTGCCCGTAGCTCCTCTACTAAAACGCGTCATCGTCACAAGGCTTCGCTCTGTCCCAGTTTGTGTTTTCGAGGGTGTTGAAAGAGAAAAAAAATGGGCAAATATTGGAGGGATACTAATTAATAATCTTAGATTCATAGACGATACTGCAATAATGGCGGAGCATGCAGAAGAGCGATACACCCTACTAAAGAGAGTTAACCGAGTACGTGACTAAGTAGGACTTACCATCAAAATAAAAAAAAAACGAAATTGACGATAAAAGTAAAAACTCTAGTATTCACCCTGTTATCACTCTAAATGGAAAATAAGTAGAGAGAGTCCAAAAATATCAAGGAAGAGTCATTAAGCTCGAAAGGCATTAATCTTCAATGTTCACAAATAGAAGTTTGCGCCTACGAATTAGAGTAAGGTTCATGGAGTGTTATGTGTAGTCAGTGTTACTATATGAGGTGGAAACCTGGACCTTAAAAGCCCAAACTGTCAAAAAGCTAGAATCGTTTGAGATAAGCATATATTGGCGCCTGCTAAGAATATCCTGAAAACATAGAATACAGAAATACTAAGGCACACTGGACATGAAAAAAACATACTAAAGAATATTACGATCCGTAAAACAGCATACATACAACGATAAATATATACTGCTACAGGACATAATGCACAAAAGAATAGAAGGGAAGAAGGGAATAGGAAAAAAGAAAAAATCCGGCCTTCTTAATATAAGTGAGTGGACAGGAATGAATGTTGAAGAACTGTTCCTTGTGGCACGAAATAGGGACGCATTCAGAAATATCGTCGCCAACCTTCAATAAGAAAACTTCATCAGAAGAAGAAGAAGAATAAAAGGAAGAAAAAGAAAAGGAAGAAGAATAAGAAGAAGTTGGTTTTTGAGTTGTTTAGTGTTTTTTGCGTATCCCTTAAGGTCATCCACATAAAATAAATGGACTATTTTGGTTTCCCAATAAATTACATATGATAATCCTGTTGCATTGTTGCTCATGTTTAGCGACAAATAGCACCATAAAGGCATCAGATCTCTATTTTTTTGGTTTAGTATTTTTTCCTAATTTATTAATAATACTATTATTAATATTATTTTTATTATTATTATTATTTTTAACGTTATACAAGGTGTTATAAAATTTGGTGCAAATATTTTGAGAGCATATTGTTGGAGTTAAAATAACCCTTTTTTTCCTATAACCATGTATCCTAAAATGCCTTGCCTTAGAGCTATTGACGGCGCTTGGAATTGCTTAAAGAAAATTGATTATTTGAAACCATATTTAAAATAAGGCGCTAATTCTTCTGAAAATATGCATGTCTCTGTTTTTTTGGGAGCTCTTTTAATTTTCTGTCCTAAAAGTTGTGTAAATATAGTTTTAAGAAAGGATTCAAGGAAGCTTGCCCTTCTGATGGCCCCTATCTTATGTTTCATTTTATGAGGCATTATTAAACCCGATTTTTGTTAAATTTAATTAATTTTATCAAGAAATATAAAAAACTATAATTTAAGCTTGTAAATGTAAAAAACTTATTGGAAACATAAGATGTCTAGGTAAGATATAAGGTAAGTCCCTCTGAATCCTTCTCTAAAATTAAGTATACACATTTTTTGGAACAGAAAATATCTAATGTAAAAATTATTTAATAACTATAGTCAGTGTTTCAAATAACCGATTTTCTTTAAGCAATTTGCGCGGGCTGTAGCTCTGAGGGGGTGCATCTTAGAACAACACATGTTTATGCTCTTAAAATATTTGCACCAAATTTTGTAATACCCTGTATATTCAAATATACATTCCTTAATCTCCTAGACTATAAGCTGCAAGGAAAGTGACAGTATTAAAAGTGATAGAAACCACATCCAAAAGTAGGTCTATGAACTCGACACTATCTTTCTGAAGCAAAACCGAGCCGGTTGCATATTTGCCTGGCCGCCTTTAATAACAACATTATGAAGGAAAAAAATTATAAGATTGTTGTTGCCGGATAAGTGGGTCAATTAAAATGTAAAATTGTTTGGTGAGACGCCGTTTACTTTTGGAAAGAGAGAGTTTATTTTTACGAGATCCGATCGTATCTCGATTCTCGTCGCCTTGTATTTTTTGAGAAAGTGTAATAAAGTATCGAAAGTTATACATATTTTAATTATTTTAGTAGTGCGTACTCGATTTTATACCGGAATTAAAGGGCCTTATTACACCTATAAGTTATATAGCCTTCAAGTGACATAAGCTTTTATCCTAAAGATATTAATAATTATTTTATATAGTTTTGTTATTGTCTTCCGATTCTTTTACTGCTAATACTGTAGTCTTGCAATAAAAATTTTAATTTTACACTGATAATAAACTAAATCAAATAGTTTTTATTTATCATAACTACATTGACTTGCATTGTTTACGCTTTTGTATAAGAAATTAATTGTTCTTGAAAAATTTTAAGGTTTAGGTCATCTGGTTCATTATTTCATATTCGAGGTTATGTCACATATAATATTTGGTAAAATTTATGTTTAGTTTCGTAGTTAAAAAATCAATTTATTATTTTTCATTTATCTATACTATAGAACCATGTTTTCAATTACATCTTGAAGTTTTTGTTTAAGATTTTATAGAAGAAATTTGTAAAATTTTGATATTATTAAATTTTGTGTCCAATTTCTTTTTTCATAAACAGGTATTTCTAGTTTATTGTGTTTTTACCAGGTGTGTGAGTGAGAGACTATCTGGAGCAGTATTTTTTATTAATTGAATTGATTTTCAAAAGTATACTTGTCTAATTGAAAGGAATAGCAATTTCTCACACTATCCCAACCTATGAGGCCATTAGTCAGTTGCGATTGGAACTGTTTAAAATGTAATATCTTTAATTGGTTAATCTGTTTAATAATAATAATAATAATAATAATAATAATAATAATAATAATAATAATAATAATAATAATAATAATAATAATAATAATAATAATAATAATAATAAGCTTTATTTCCAACAGGTTACATATACCCAGTTAGAGGAGAATCAATTAAATATATAAATGTACAAGTACGAATGCATGAACTGTGTGAAATCTATGAAAGTAGTGAGTTTGAGAAAATAAATAATAAAAAATCAACACTAAATTAGGATAAGAATCAAGAATTAATTTAAATCAAAAGAGAAACAGAAAAATATGAGTAAATAAATTTATTTAAACTAAAAACTAAATAACCTAGCCTCCCTCACCGACCATACGCAGGTGACTCAAAATAAGTGCCAAATTGTCATAGTGAATGTCACAGGAATCAGCAATAGTGTTAAAGTTTTGACACATAAAGTGAATAGGGCTCTGGTACAGAATGTTGGACCTGACTGCGTCCAAGTTAAAAGCTGGACACTGTCTAGATCCTGGGCGTGGTATATAAAAGCAAATCCTTTGCAAAAGGGATGGGCAGTCAACTTTATGGTTAAGTAAATTAAACAAGAATTTCACCGAATGCATTTCTCTCCTCTTCGCAAGTGACCGTTCAGTATATCTAGAGAGCAGCAGATTATGGTCAAAACCCCTTGGAGGATAGACTCCATCATCCTTAAATGCCAAATATTTAAGGAATCGCCGTTGGACTGATTCTAAGAGGTGAATGTGCTGGTTGTAAATGGGAGACCAAATGAGGGAGCTGTACTCTAGCCTGGATCTAACAAATGCATAGCAGAGAGTTTTGGCAGTGGCAGTGTTTGAAAAAAATTTGCAATTTCTAATAATAAAGCCTAGCATGCGAGTAGCTCTAGAAACAGTGTCTTCGATGTGACGGATAAAAGAAAATTTTTGGTCAAAGGTGACTCCAAGTTCCTTAAAACAGGTAGACCTTTCCAGAGACTCTCCATTAACTGAGTAATTAAAGACAACTGGACTTTTGATTCGAAAGTAGCTGGCCACATTACACTTGGAAATATTAAGGTTAAGCCGGTTCAAAGTGCACCAGTGATGTACAGTATTGATGTTCTCTTGCAGTTGACCACAATCTGCTATAGAGTCAATTCTATGGAAAAGCTTTAGGTCATCAGCATATGCTAACCGAGAGCAATTGAGGGTGGAGATCAAGTCATTAGCAGAAACGTTAAAGAGAAGGGGGCCCAAGTTAGAGCCCTGAGGAACTCCAGAGGTGGGTGAAAAACAAGCAGATCTAAAGCCTTCGACCACTACAACTGAGAGCGGTCAACTAAATAGGAGTTAAGGAGCTTTATCAAGCGATCGGAGAATCCAAACTGGCGTTCAAGCTTATTTAATAGAATGAAGTGGTCAATCTAGTCAAAAGCCTTTTAAAAGTCTGTGTAGGTAACATCGACTTGACCTCTATCATTAAGTGCTTCGCACACAAACTGAGAGAAAAATGCTAGGTTTGTAGTACATGAGCGGCCAGAAACAAAACCATGTTGATCGTTGGCCAGCATGGACTTAACCCTGGGAAAAATTAATTTGTTAAGAGTCAACTCGAATAACTTTAAGAAATTGCACAGAATGGATATAGGGCGGTAATTCTCTATTGTTCCAGCATCGCCCTTTTTAAAGATAGGGCAATGGGACTTTGGCTTGCTTCTAGATATTGGGAAAAATACCTGTGTTAAGGATCAGATTAAAAATGTGGAGCAGAGGGTAAGTGCAACAGAGCAGTCCTTAGCTAAAAAACTAGGAATTAGATCTGGGCCAGAGGTCATTTTGGTTTTGAGACACTTGCTCACCATTATAATGTCGGTAGCCGTGAGCGCGACGACGTCTATGCAAGTTAAGGGAGGTTCAGAGACGACAGGATGATCGCTGGGAAGTGAGTTCGTGCATACACTCCTGAAATAATCTCCAAAAGCGGACACAATGCTGTCAGGCGTATTGTATGATTGGTTAGAAAGCTTCATTGAGCCGGGGATTTGAGACTGATTACGTTTGCTTCGAATAAAAGACCAAAATTCACTCGGATCGGAGGTTATTTTGTTCTCAATACTATAGATGTACATTTTGTAGGCTTGTGTAGTTAGAGCTTTAATTGTCTTGCGCAGAGATCTAAACATCTCTAGGTGATGATTAGACTTGGAAATCTTAAAATCACGAAATGCTCTTTCCTTTTTATATATATTACGAATTACGTCCCCCGACAACCAGGGAGGGAAACGTCTTTTACGTTTTACCTTAAAGGGTACCGCTCTAGCCAAAGTGTTGTTCAGTATATCATAAAAAACATCACATGCAGAGTTGACGTCCTGCTGCACCATGACAGGCGACCAATCAGTATCTAGCAGCAGCTGATACAAAAGCGGAAAGTTAGCCTTTCTAAAATTAAATTCCTTTATTTCAGCTTTATTAAGGGGTAGGTTATTGAGAGAGATAAGGCCTGCATGGAATTCAAATGACAGAAAAGGATGGTAGGTATCCTCCGGGACAAGAGATTGCAAAGATTAAATCCAAACAGCGAAGATTGTTATTTACCACGTTATTGAATTGCTTATAGTTTAGGAAATCAAAAAAATTACTTAGATGTTGACGTTTACTATTGGGAGATACCGAGTGTTTAATATAAGTGGGGACATTAAAGTCTCCCAGGATAATCACATGTTCAGAATAGATTACATTAACCATGGAAAAGGCTTCGAGAAAGCGTTCTAATTGCACGGAGTCGATAGAAGGAGGGACGTACAATACAAAAATATACAGTATGAAATGATTAAATTTGACTCTACATCCTACCAGGTCGATTTCCGGTATTTTTTGGCTGATCGCAGAGAGGTCGAGGGCTTTCGAGCAGAGGTGGTTCAAAATCCCCAGTAGAACACCACCACCCCTTGAAGCAGCAGCAAGGTCAGTTCTTCTGTCAGAACGGTACATAACGTATGAGTTGGGAAGGATTTCACCATCAAGTATATCACTTTGGAGCCAAGTTTCTGTGATGGAGATAATATCATAGCCAGAAGTAGACGCAGCACTAAAGAAGGTATTGGTCTTGGAGTGTAGGCCGCGGGTGTTCTGGTAATAGCAAGAAACTAGATTTTTTAAGGAGTGGGAGGAGGGGGAGGGTGGGTGCCCTTGGTTTTTTGCCGCTATTAAGGGAATACCATTGCTATACTTAATGAAGAGGTTATCCTCACCACGGTCCCTGCGCAGCCTTAGTTCTTCCTTGACTTTATTAAGGTGTTCCAACTGAGCTGGGGTAAGGTCAGACTCAATGTATATCTTTCTTCCTGAGAACTTACTCCTGTTTTTCAGTAGGAATCTGACATCCCCATGGTTCGCCAGTGTGATCTTAACTGGTCTGCAGCCATTACAGTTGGGTTTTCTAAATCTAGACGCCTTGGATATAGGAATATTACGGCCACACACATTGTTAAGCAGAGTAGAGATGTCTGCTGACTTTAGGTTAAAAAGCATTAAATTGCAGTTACGTTTTTGCCTCTCCATAATTTCCTGCAACACAACATTACTAGCCTCGGCGAGAGATAATAAAAGGTTAAATTAAAGGAGATAATAAAGGGTTTAAGATAGATAAAACGTATAATCAGATATCTCATTTTACTCAGTATTTATTTAAGATATTTATCTCATCTTAGATGTGGTTCACTCAATATTTAAAAATGTCTAGCTTTATCCATATTACCGATACTAGTATTACGTGAACTTAATTAACGGTTTATTGGTTGAACATTATAGAGACCATTACACACCTCCATTATAGGTCTCTTATTTTTTTATAATTTCTGTTAATGATCTGAAAAATTGTATTTAGGATAGCAGTCATTATTGTGACGATACCCAATTTTTTAAAAATTGTATCTAAAAATAATGATACAGCCATTGAATCCTTAAATCTTTGTTACATAAAACTATGTTAAACATTATACAGTGCATCCCAAAACGCTCGGACCCGTCCATTTTAATTTCAAGTTTCGCATTTTTCTACGTGAAGTTTGTATATACAGGGTTGCTCAAAAATAAATTACGACCATCAAATTCATTTTTTCAAATAAAAGCACCATTTTTTATTTCATTTTTGAATTTCGCGTTGAATTCTACATATGTTTTATGCATCATGTCCTATACCTAAAGTTAACAGTTATCGAAAAAAAGACGATTCATGTAACAAATAAAAAAGAACAAAAATTAAGTTATATGTTCAAAATGGTTGCTATTTCAAGACACATCTAAACAATATAATTTCAGCTGCTTCTAAATCTTTGAGATTTATTATTCGCAATAGCAAGAATTTTCAAAACCCTAACGCACTAACAATTCTGTACTTTAGTTTTGTTAGATCCAAATTGGAGTATGGTTATCTCATTTGGCATCCAATTTATCGGGTCGATATTATAAAGCTTGAGTCTGTGCAACGCAAATTTTTTAAATATTTGGCTTTGAAAGAGGAAAGTGTTTATCCTGAGAATTAGACAATTATTTTTTATTAGAAAGGTTTGGAATGGTATCCTTGCAAACCAGAAGGCATTGATTAGGAATTACCTTTTTATATAAACTTTTAAATAATAAAATTTATTGTAGCGAGTTACTAAGCCGATTTGGTACATAATTCCCAGGTTAAACGCAAGGTGTTCCTTAACTTTTTATTGTCAACGTACTAGAACTTATATGCTAACTAGAGCGCCAATATATTATATCTGTTATTTGTTTAATACTTATTGTACACATTGTGATATTTTCTATGATTTTTTGAACGCAATAATTAGCAAGGTTCATTGATCTACTACTATCTTCTATTGTTTACTTATTTTGCAGTTTAGGTTAGGGTTGTAATATAAATATTCAGTAATTTTGTTAAAATATTTTGATTGAAGGTAAAATATATTTTATATTAAGGTTGAAGAAGTCCATTTTTGCAGTGGGCTTAATAGGTCATTGGGTAACTAAAGATACTTCTGAACTGAAGGTCTCAGTTCTTATTTACAAAACAATTATCATATTGTCGGAGTGATAATTGTTTTGTAAATAAGTTTTTGTAAATCCACGTTTGGATTCGTCCGTTCAATCGGAATCCATTCGTTTTAACCTTTTAACCTTGTCTGAGGCACTAGATCTATATTGGTATTGACGGAATTCCTTAATTTGTTACCCCTGATGATGGACATGTTATAATTATGTCCAAAACATGTCGGATTAATATTTTTTTTTTAAACAAATTTAGTGAAGGATGACCGAAGTATCTTTAATAACCCATTGATTAAAATATTTGTTCTCTTTTGTTTTTTTATGAACTTTATCAAGATTTATTTAATTTTGTATTTCTTGTAATTGGGTGACTTACCAGTTGGAAATATATGACTATTTATTTAATTATTCCCTTTAGTCAATTGTATAGTTTAGTTAGCATTTAAACTTTATTCAGCCATACTTTATAGGATTATAGAATTCTTCCGCTCTATTAGTTACATCTTTAGTACATAAGACCACTTGTAAGTTGTTTTAGTTTAGTTTTAATCTTCTTCCGAATATGCTAACATCGCGGCATCGTTATCAAAATACGTGTCAAGAGTAAAATAAAGAGTTTGGGTTACTGGTAAAACTTTTTATGATTTCAATTCCTATTCGTATTAAAGGCTTTTGCTTTAAAATAATTTATAATTACGCATCAGTCTGTAAACGTCATTTTTAATATGAAATTTGGTACAAGTAAGAATCGGATAGGCTTAGCCATAAGACATAAGATATGCCTAAAATTTTATGTAAAATATTTAAAAAAAACTAGGGTAATCTACTTAAAACTACAACGAAGTTGCCGGTTTTATATAAAAATGTAACATCACATTTCTAAACATATTTTTACTCCTAATCCACGTTGCCAAATTTTAAAAACCCATTTATCGAGAAATCAATCACCGCAGTTCACACATAACGACTTCCCACAATAATTTAGGGAAACCGTAAATTCAAAATTATTCGTATAAGTCTTTTAATGTAAATAAACGTAAGTATTAACTATTGTTGTTATATTTTATATTCAGTGAGGACACGCAAGTTGGAACAAATTTATTTAAAATTCAGGGGTGTTATTTTTCGATTTTTTTTGATGATGAATTTATGTATACAGGGTGGACCAAAAATGAGCTTCGACTATCAACTTAATTTTTTTAAACAAAAACACCCATTTTTTATTTTATTTTTTAATTCTGTATAAAATTCTAAGTATATTTTGTATACCATGTCCTATACCTAACCTCAATATTTATTAAGAAATTTGCGATTAAATTTTTTATAAATAACCATGAATTTTTGGAACAGTTTATGAAAAAAAAATTAAAATAAATTTTCAAATTTTTGATAATTAACTTCCTGATAGTAACCGAGTCGATATTCAAATTCTTGTAATACTTTACTTATTGTTTAAGGCCGGATACATTTCGGCTCTAATTCTATGTTTTAATTCTTCTAAACTTTCAGGTTTATCAAAATAAACTTTAGATTTAAGATAACCCCGTAAATAAAAATTCAATGGGGTTAAATCTGGCGACCTTGCTGGCCATTCAATAAAACCCCCTCTTCCAATCCATCTATTTGGGAAAATGTTGGTAAGGTAATCTCGTACTGTTCGCGAATAGTGTGGGAGAACGCCATCCTGTTGGAACCATATCGAATCTGCCGGTATAAATGGGTTTTCACCATTTGGCTAAAGTGCAATTAAACTAGGTACTATTTGATTTTGAAGCAACTGTTAATATTTTCAGAGGTAAGTGCGCCCTTAATAAAATAGGGACCGACAATTGACGTGTCCACAATTCCTGCCCATACATTTAACTTCTTGGGAAATTGTGTGTGACTTTCCATACTCCAGTGTGGATTTTCTGGTGCCCATTACCGAAAATTTTGCCTATTTACAGAACCATTAAAAAAACTTGCTTCGTCGGAAAAAACAATCTTACTTATACATTTATTCACCATTATTTCGCAAAACTCTATTCTGCGGATGTGATCATTTTCAATAAGCTCCTGAATTAAATGAGTTGTATATGGATGCCATTTATTCCTATGCAAATATTTTAGAACACATGATTTATTAACCGACTGATCTGCAGCATCTTGTTGATTGAGTTGATTTATGTCGATTTTCTTGTAAATCGAGCAAAATATCTAATTGTCTGTTTTCTGGAATCGTGGGACGGTCCAGGTCATATTCGTCTCTAATATGACCAAAATCTCTTAAAAACTTTTTTCAATTTTGTTAACCGAATGTATAATACGGGTACTCCGGGTTCTTATTGTTAAACAGATCGCAAACTTCGGCCTGTGTTCGAGTCTTGTCGCCATATCCTACCATCACCAAAATTTAAATTCTTTGTTTTTTAGTTTAATGCGCCCTACTTTTAAACTTTGCAACTGCACTTGACACTTACTAATATTGCCTAAAGTAATACATACTGTTTCCATGCGATTAAATGGTGACAAGGTGTCAACAATCACATGTACCTGTTAAAAAACTATGAAAAAACATGTTTGAATATGCTTAAATGACCCAAACAGTTGCAAATTTATTAATAAGATTAGTATTAGGTATAAGACATGGTATACTTAAAATTCTATGCAGAATTCAAAAATGGAATAAAAAATAGGTGTTTCTATTTAAAACATTGAAATTGATGGTAATTCACCCTGTATACATAAATTCATCATCAAAAAAATTGCTGTTTATTCCAACTTGCGTGTCCTTACTGTATACGTATTTTATATTACGTATTTTTATTTACTGTATTTCGTTTTAAGGCAAGAAATACTTTTTTTTGGAATTGTTTTCATTGATTGAGAGACAAAAGTCAAACGCATATTAGAGATGGTGGAATGGTTTACCCATACCCAATAAAAGTATTGGATTGATATCCATTATTTCGCCTTTTAAAAGACGTGTTTTTCTCCGAAATAAAAAAAATACATACATATATTATAATGAGAAAAATAATTAAGCTAATATTATTTAAGAAAAATATTGTCGTGACAAAGACTTCAGAGTTACCATTCGCACAACACCGTCCTTACCTGGGTGCGTACTACCAATTCAACTCAAAGCCCATTCAAGGATCGGTCTTTATTCATTTTTTCTGAGCACGAACAACCCTTTACGGAGATTGGAAAACTTTATTTTTCACCAATTAAAAAATAATAATAAATACTTAAGTGATCCCAAGGTACTGCTGGAAAAATGCCGAAGATCGGATGTTCACCTACGAAAGAGAAATTGAATAAAATCAAAAGCAGTAAAAAAACACAGAAATTATGAAGCATAGTATAAGTAGGTATGATGTTAATAATCTATATATCTAGGATATATTTAGCTAAATAGGACAAAATTAACTTCGGATTTAAGCATACAATTTTCACTGCAAGTTTAAAACTACTGCTACTTTGAACTATAGGTTTAAAATTCCCTGAACTCATTAATCCAATAATTTCCAAGTTAGGAGAAGATAAATATAGAATTTTCTAGGACAATGTAAAATTACTCCAGAAATCCCCTTAATTCTCGCTAATTTCTATAAAACTTAAGTCATAAGAAAGAGTTTTTAATTCCAAACAAAAACCGTGTTTAAAACAAACTTCAATTAATCCAATAGTTCTCAAGTTAAGAGAAAATGAAGAAAAATGTTTCCGAGAGCAAATGTTTTTTTTTTAGATTTTGTCTGAAAATTTAGTCATAAGAAAGCGTTTGTAACTCTAAACAAGAACCACGTCTACAATAGAGTTATATAATTTTGAAATTTATTATACGTAAAGCAACCTTTAAGGAACTCTAACAATGTAACAATTACTGAAACTATTTTTTTTTTAGTTTTAGTTTTATTTATGAAAAATATTAGCACATGTGGCTTATTTGACGACAAAAAAATACCAGAAGGCTAATTTTTGCATTAGGTTTGAAAATACGTCATGTTCTTTTAAAAGGACAGTAGTAAAATCCGGTAGGTACTGGAAAATAGAACTTTAATATTATTTATTTAAAATTTACATTGTATGGAAGTTCTTGAAACATTCTTTTGGGTGCAATGGTATATTGCATTTTTCGCACAAAAATTGAACCTTTTTCTTGCAGTTTTGCAAAATTGAACCACAACGAGATTGTTTTGCTTGATAAATAATTAAATGGTTCATACCGTCAAATCTTAAGTGTAAAACCGTAGTGGGATTCCGTCTTGTTGGGCCACGTTTGGTATCTTTTTTATAGGTTTCTAAAAGATTGCAAGCAATTTGCGTTCTAAACTCAAGCTGATCAAGACTTCCTTCATCTTTTCGGTGAAATTGCCAAGCGTTTTGAATAGCCATATCAATACCATGTACAACTAGAGGAAAGTACCATTTTTCCCCTTATAGAGATTCGATAAAGACTAATGTTTTGATCACTGCGGTCGACGCCGCCCATGAAAGAATTGTACTGCTTTATAACATTTGGTTGAGAAACAAAAATGTGTTTTATTTTTCATTCTGGAAGAAGCGTTTCACTAGATGATGTGGTGTTACTGAACAAAAGTTAGACGCGATCGTAACAACACTATTGTCATGCCAGCGACAAACCACAATTCCTGTGTCTTTATCTAGTATGTAATCCTATGCTCCTCTTTTCATTTTTTTCATAGCTGCTACTAAGATTAGGAGGCATTTTAGTATACGATTGTCCCTTATTGTACCTGTACCGAAAATGCCTCTAGTTATTAGTTCATTAAGCAGGTGCATGGATGAAAAGAAGTTATCAAAAAAAAAGGTGAAAATTGAAGCACATCTGCATAGGATAAAACAACTGACGAACCAAGTCCCAAGTTTTTGTATAAAGCTGTTATCTGCGATGAATTGCCTTGATATGGTGTAAACCACACAATGTATCCTAGGCGAAGAGTACCCACCCAGAGTTTATAATCCCAGCGAATGGGTTTGTTTCGTATAAATTGTTTCGTAGGGTGCCTTCCAAAATATGGTACCATGGCTTCATCTATGCTATGTTCTTGCTCGAAAGGAGCATGTTTTAGAAAATTTTTATTCAATGCGTCATATAATAATCGTATTTTAGCAAACTTGTCCGTATTATTTAGATTATTATTATCACATACATGAAGAGCTTTCATTATATGGGTAAATCTATCTCGCGAAATAGCCTCAGCAACTTTGGTACTATGACTGTCATCACGATTTTCCCAATACATATATCTTTTTGGTAATACTACGTAGCCACTCAAAATAAGCACACCCACAAAACACCGAATTTCGCTATCTGCAACATCACTAATCAAGTTTTTTTGTGCCGCGTTTGTATTGGTAAATGTAGTTAACATACTGAATAGGTCGTCGTCAAAGAAAAGCGTGAAGAGTTGTAATGGAGTACGATTTTGTTTGGGTTTGATTTTTGGTCTCCAATAAACATCCTTAGAATGCTGGTAAAGATCTCCGACAAGCCAGGATGCGGATGTTAGTTTTTCCGGAAATATTGAAGCATTGTTTTCTTGTATGCGTAGTTCAGAAAGAGGCATGCCTTCATCTGAATCCGATTCTTGAGCACGCTGATCTTGTTTATCAAAAATTAGCTCTACGTCATTTCTCAGCTGGATTCCTGGTAAATGATCGATAGTTGTGACATCCTCGTCTCCTGAGTCGCAATCTGTCACATCATCATTTGCATTGTCAGGAGGAAAATAATTATCTTAAATATTACCATCAGGAGGCATTGGAGTCTTATCTGTCTCAAGTTCTGTAACTAACTCGTGCAATTTTAACGGTCTCCTAAAAAAATATCAACATTGTAGTACATATTACTACTGTGCTTTTAAAAGAACAAAACAAAAATGGTCGTACGCAAGAATGTAAAAAAAACTCAAACCAATATTTACACTATAATTGCATTCAAGTAAATGAATTAACAAATTCATATTGCCTAAAGTGCTTATGTTTATATCCATGTTTCATAAAAAAACAAAACAAAACAATGCAAAGCCGGTACGTAAATAAAGTTATGGTGCGAGCGACTGATGAAATCTTTAAATAGATATATTTGACAGTAAATATCACAGGCGCCATCTATCAACGCTAAGTTAAAGTTATCGATATAACCACATTTTATCGATTGCCTTTTAAAAGGACAGTAGTAATATCTGGGTTAGTCGAGATATTTTATGAGTTGGAAAGCTTAAAAATAGAGATATTACCTGGTGACACTTGTTTCTGGCATCTGCTTATTGGTATCTTTAGGGCAAGGCTTGGGATCAGGAATAGGAGTAAACAACCGATTTATATTTTCAGATTGGATGAAAAATAAAGCATTTGCACTAAGGAAGCATAAGTTACCATACCTGTGTAATCTAACCACAACCCGAAGAAAGTAACGGTGCTATCTGCCATCATGTGTTTCTGCTTTTTTTCTTCTTTAGAGCAAGATAACCAGAATACCAAAGAAAAAAAAACATAAGGGATCACGAACAGGAGCAAACAATCATTTTGTGTAATAAGCTCTAGTACCTCCGGTTTTGGAGAAAAATACATACATATAAAAATACATGCGTCCACACTAAAGAAGCATAAACTACCTGTGTGATACAACCTTAACACGAGTCAATAGTTTTAAAGAAAGAAAGTTTGCAGGATAGGTTAAATGGTAAAATGGTAAAATCTAGATGAAAATTAAAAATTGTTGTGTGTGGATTATGAAAATATTATATAAAAAAGAGATCTCAGTATTTAGTGGTAGCACTTTATATTAAACGTTCTCCGTTTTTTTTTCACCGTAAGTTCACTCTACAGTGACCGCCTAAAGTTCCGCATAAATGCGATAAAAATTAGAGACATGATTTTTTGAGAAAACGCTCGGACCCGTCGATTTTTATTTTAAGTTGCATATTATTTCACATAAATTTTTGTATACAGGGTGGAACAAAAAAAAAAGATATGACGTCATCGGTAATTTTTTTAAAGGGAATGCTATATTTTTTATTGCATTTATGAAATATAGGCGAAATTCCAAGAAAGTTTCGTATAACACACCTTATCTCAAAACTTAAATTGCTTCAGAAATATTTACATTTAACCAACAAGAAAGCAAGTAAGTACGTCTATATACAAATTAAGATAAAATAGAGGACAAAATGTTATAAACCGTGAAAACTCTTATTAATGTATCAAGTGTTCAAACTGATCCCCATTTACTTCTTGGCAGAAAGCAAGACGATTTACAAACTCATGTAAAACACTATCAATTATTTCGGGTGATATACGTCTAATTTCATATCTAATTCTATTTTTCAAATCTTCTACGTTGTTTGGCTTCTCAATATAAACTTGACTTTTCAGGTACCCCCATAGAAAAGAGTCGCAGGGATTTAGGTCTGGTGACCTGGCCGGCCACTCTATTGGACCTATTCGTCCTATCCATCTTCCTGAAAACACTTTATCCAAGTAATTACGGACATCTCGAAAGAAATGTGGGGGTGTGCCGTATTGCTGAAACCACAAATTATTTATCGGGACAGCAGGGTCTTGTTCGTCTGGGTATAGGGCAGCTAAAGCAGGGATAAGATCTTCTTAAAGAAAATTCAAATAGCGTTGTCCTGTTAAGTTTTCTTCAAAAAAGTATGGCCCTATTACTTTATTTTCCACGATACCAGCCCAAACAATAATAGATTTACGGTACTGTGGTGTATGAGCCTCAGTTGCCCAGTTGACCCAGTTGACCAGATTTGACACTGACCTGTACCCACAATTTTGCCGATTTACGACACCGTTTAAACAAAAAGTTGCTTCATCCGAAAACAAAACTCGTAACACAAAATGACGGTTATTATTGCAATGTTCATCATTTACTCACAAAATTGGTTTCTTCGATCAGGATCGTCCTCATTTAATGCGTGTATTAGTCTAATTTTATAAGGGTGGTATTTATTTGCTTTTAAGATGCGTCTTACTGACATTCCGGCTATATTATTATCAACTGAAATTTGCGAAGTTGCATTGTTTGGATTTTCTTCAACGGAGAGCAGAACATTTAATTTTGTTTCTTCAGAAATTTTTGGACGTCCTGATCTTGGCAAATCCCTAACATGATCTGAAGTTATAAATTTGTGCTCTATACTACTAACTGTTGACTGAGAAATAGGATAATTTGGGTATTTGGCATTAAACAGTTCTTTTACTTCTTTTTGCGTGGGCACTTGATCCCCATACCCTAGCATTATCAAAATTTCAATTCGTTGGCTTTCCGTTAAATTAGCCATAATTTATTCTAATAAAAACTATTAATTTTCGAACTGACAGTGACATTCGAAAATAAAGATTCTTTATAAGTGCAACCATGGAAATAGAAACAATTGGCAGTGTTTATAACATTATTTTTATCCTCGATTTTACCTTAATTCGTAAATAGACAAACTTATTTGTTTTCTTGTTATTTAAATGTAAATATTTGGGAAACAGTTGAGTTTTGAGATTAGGTGTGTTATACGAAACTTGCTTGGATTTTCGTCTGTATATATTTGGCACTATTATTGTAACAGTGATAAAAATATTGGTATTTATTTTATCCAATTTTTCTTAAACAACCGCATTATTTATAATACATACATAATACAATACACTTGCAAACTTCGTATTTGCATTATTTTTCTAAAGAGTTCTTACATAAGTCATATGCAATAACTCTGAACCTTACTCAATTTTTTTCTCAATTGATATCATAACATACATGACATGCAGTTTCGCTGCGAAATATGTATGATCTTGACAAGGCCGATCATATTTCTTTTATGCAAATGTTTTGCTAGTTCAAAAAAAAATTCAAGGGCATTGGTATGGAGTAACAGGTATTGTTACACCGAAGTTCCTTGAGTTAAGATAGTAATAAACTAGTTGATGTCAAAAGCAAACGTATTGTATTCTAGCTTTATGCACGCATGGGTTTTCTTGAGATTATTTAAAAAAATTAAATATATATAGTGTCAAGTTTCACGATCACTCTAAACGTATTAGTTATACTTTTATTATTGCATTTGAAATAATTATATAACAATTTTAAAGAAAAAATGTAAGTGTTAAAATGTATATAAACGTTTTTTTATTGTTGCGCATTTTATCTATAGTAGTAAATCGCATAAGAAACCTAAGTCAAGGTTAGGGTAACGTACATTTATAGTAGGTAATAATTATATTACACTAGTAATTGTTGAAAGTTACTGATATAATTAATGACATAAAAAAAACTATTCTAAACAGAAGAACATAATTCACACAGGGTGGTTCACTAAGAGGTTAATAATCCAAAAGCCTTGTGAAATATAAATTCTGCTGTGTAATTTATATTCATAATTTAACTTGAATTTCTCATGTTTTTAAAACTAAAGCTCTCCTAAGCTGGGAGCTATTGGGAGCAAAATTGGTCTGGAAATGAAGGTTTTGCTCTAAATTATGGATCATATACTTTCCAGGACTTTAAGAAAAATTTGAACTTGAATTGTATCCACGGTTGTTGGACATTGGGAGACTGAATCTTAATATTATTAGCAGATAGAATATAGTCTTAGCATATAGTATAGGTTATGCAATCATCTAATATCTACGCCCAAAGGGTTTTATTTCTTTCTCGGATTCGTCCAGCTTTAATTCCTGAGTGTACTGTGGTCAGTCCATAGTACCTCGCATGTTAATGCAAATTATATGTCAAATATAATTCTACTGGTTCGTTTTTGCAAAGATGATAGGCCAGGTCTTCGTTATAGACAATTCTATTTACGTGTTTTAAGTCAGATATTTCAATACAAATTCAGGTCTTCTAAATATTTGAAGATTCCTGGCTGTTTGTAACAAAAATCTCAAATATGTTATCTCATTTTAACTGTCGCATTTATTTCCTGCGATTTTTGTGTTGTTTTTTAACTCAGGTTCGTATTTCTCTGCGTTTGAAACCCATTATAGACTCTGGTCCAATAAAAGAGATCCTGTTCTTTATTCACTTTTTTATTTCCTGGTACAAGGTTGTGCTCCGGTACCCACATGAGTTATACATGGTTATGGCCTTCGACTTTCTTTAGTTAAGCAGGTCTATGCCAATTTTGATGCAGCCATCGTGTTTGCAAGGTCCTTAAGGACTGCCTGGCTCTTATAACATTAGGATCCGCTGGTTATTATAGATTTTCTTATTATTTTCTTTCGCACATTCCAGTTATACAAAGAAATATTTCTCTCTGAAAGAGTAATTCCAGATTTCCTAACGGAAGGAAAATCTCATGTCTTTAGCATCATTCATTTAGCATCAAAGAATGAATGAAAGTTATATCTGCGAGTCAATTGATACGATTTTATTTGAATGTTTTGTTCTTACATACTATTCGGATTTTATAATGTCCTATTAAAATGAGTTCACTCTATCTTTATAATTTGTATTTTCTTGTCCTTGTATATTCTTGTATATTACTAGTCCTGGAGATTGTGTACGTTATTTTAATAGACCTTCTTATACCTAAAAAAGGTAGGTAGTCGTTGTATTTTATAGTTAGATCAATATATCTTTGCGTTCACGCCATCATTCTTTACAAGTATTCAAGATAATCAGCATACTATTGTAGTAGCTTTAATATACGTCAAAAACTTAGAGAATTATGAAAAATAAACAAAATAAACAAAAATAATAAAACTTCACCTTTTATTAAAAAATATATTTTAATCTGATGGTTTAATTAAGTGTATTTAATTCTCTAAGAGAAAGCGAGACAGAGAGTAGGAAACTCCAAGTCAACCGCCTGGAAAAATTTTTAATTTTTTTCATGGACTTAATCCCACAAAAAAGAGAGAAAATGAGAAAATTAAGTTAAATTCCTGAAACAATTTTATTGTTTACTCCAAGCAGTTAAATGCAATTTAATCATCTGAGAAAGAAATAAACAGAGAATAAGAGAGTACAACTTAATTGCCTGGAATAATCTATTATTTAATTCCAGGCACTTGACTGCATTAAAGTTTACTATAGCTATTTCACAGAAGATTATACCACTAAAATACAACAATTAGCTTAAAATGTGTGTAATTTTTTTGTTACTTAAAAAATCTGAAATATTGCGAATTGAAAATTTAAAAATATATCTTATTACCTGAGACACTCTGTATAAATTTAAAATACCCGGTCAACCGTCAATCAAAAGGTAGTCTTAAATCGTAGTAGAAATTTTATTAAAAAGTCTTAATTACCAGCATTACAAAACACTGTATACCGAGGACAAATCTGCTAAAAAAATACAAAATCCTCAACATATTGATGACGTCATATCTTATGTATATTTAGTTTTCATGTAGAAAAACCCTAAACCCAATATTAAAATCAACGGTCCATTTCATTTTTATTGAATTTATCCGCTACTTTACGGATGCACTGTATAATAACGAATAAAATACTTTTAAATTTACTAAAAGTCTAAAATTTTAAGATCAATACCACCTGCTGCTTCACAACGCAAACATAATCTCCCAATATCCAAAACAAAAAACTGAATCATGCACCCGGACCACCACCACGGTATCTGAGTGCACGCGACCTTTTCATGACCCCTTAGGGCCTTGGCAATGACGTGGGTCGCGCTCGGAGAACCCGCCCCTCAATCGATATAGGACGAGGGGGGCAAAGGGGTCGAAGAGACGCAAGGGGATGACGGCCTTGACCTCAGCTGCACCTCAATATCTAGCTGCAGCCGGTTGCATGGCTGCGACGTGACCTGCCGGAGATGCACGCGAGAAAAATGGGATTCGGTTTTCTTCAATTAAAAACTCATTATTAATATAATTAGCAATTATTTAATAGTAGCGCTTACTAAGGTTATTGTAGGGGATATAGCTATAGCAAGCGAAAAAAATTAGATATTTATGGACTTAAAGCAGGCAGATAACAGCTCTTCTACGCCAGATAAGTATATTCGAATGAGGGTGATTTCGATTTATATGCAAAAGGATGGCAATATGCTATATTTAAGAATAAATAGTCCATCAGCGTTTGGATTAATGCAGTTTAACATAATTGTAGCATATTGCAAAAAGAGGCAAAGTCTAGATATTGTTTACCTTTACAAATAGATTTATCTGCTAACTTAACTCCATACAGTGTGGCCCAAATTGGGTGTATATGTATGGGTATCTTGGAAACTATAAGAGATGGAAAATTGGTTAAATGAGGAAAGTTGTAGGGCATTTAGTTACCAATTATGTGCCGCTTTCAGAACGATTTTATCTTTATCTTTTTTTTGAAAAAGGGCTGTATTTTTTTATTTCAACGTATTTTTAAAATCTGTAAAAACATTATTAGGACAACTTTTTAAAGACAACACATACCTGAATTCAGTTTCTGTTTTCGACGTTTCGGTTCTGAGATTCCATCCTCAACTTCTTCCATTTTGTTTTTTTGCTAAATTAAAAAGGTCTTTTTTGTCCCTTTAAAATGATGTACACAACACTTTATGAAAATATTTCATTCTTATGTCAAAAAGTTATAAGTATAAGTTTATTTTTCGCGTAGTTGGCCATTACTACGGAGGCAACTTGTCGTATAAACAATTATTATTGTTTAATGATTTAGGGTCATTTACTGACAATTCTGCAAAATATTATTTATTTGATTTAACTTTTTATCTTGTTTAGTAGTTCTTATCTTGTTCATTTCTTGTTCTTGTTAGTGTTAAATAGTTTTTTCATATCTAGTTGTTTTCATTAATTTATTTAATTATTTAAAAACAAGGCTCTCCTACAGATAGACTAAGCAATCCAATAATAGGAAAGCACAAAGTATCTTATGAATTTAAATACAAGTAAGCGCTTTGCCAAACATTACATTTTCAACAAACCTAACAAATATACCAAGCAATATAAACTTAAATAACTTATTTAATAGAATCTTTTATAAACAATAAAGAAGCATATATACATACGAATAATGACAATAGGGAAAAAAAGGACAATATTTATCGTTCTTTGCGAAATTAGGTAGAATTTCTTAAGTATCGCTTAAATGAAGCCATACTGGAGAAAAATATATCATTATTTAAATTAGTTTCTTGAAAATTATTAAAACTACAGGCGCATCTGAACAATGGAGAGTTAGACAAATAGTTTAAAGAATATCTTGAGATGCTAAAGGTCGATCTATTACGCAAAATATAAGGATTAACGTTGATATGTAAATTTTCGAGACAAAATTTCGGGCAGTCTATTAAATTATTAATAATTTTATAAATGAATATTAAATCAAAATTGTTTCTACGACTCTCTAAGGGCCTTATACCATAAATCTTTAAGTTATCATAGTAAGTAAACAAATTTCTTTGTCTATTAAAGCGGAAATTTACTATATTTACAAACTTGCGTTGAACTCTTTCAATTTGGTCAATATATTTGTGATACATCGGATCCAAGCCACTGTCGCATATTCTATAGTAGGTTTAACGAATGCATTATATAGTAATATTAATGATGTTAGATTACTAAAACCCTTTGTAATTCGAGATATAAAACCGCGATTTTTTAGAGCTTTCTGAACAATGTTTTCTATATGAATGTCAAAGAGCAGTCTGGTATCCAACGTCACACCTAAATCCTTAATAAACTCTACATACTTCAAGATAGTGTCCCCAAGATAGACATCACATTTGTTTTGTGTATGAGATGGTTTTCTGCTGAAAAGTATAGAATGACTATTTTCTGGATTAATAAATAATTTATTTAAGGTACAGTACCTTTCAAAATTTGCAAGATCAGATTGCAGGGCACGAAAATCTGATACCTTCTTAATTGTTGTAAAGATTTTTAGGTCATCTGCATATGCAAGATATTTACAGGTAGAGAAATATTAACCAATGTCATTTAAAAAAACTGAGAACAAAATCAGTCCCAAATAAGAACCTTGCGGTACTCCTGAAGTTACGGTTGTACAAGAAGACTTTACTCCATTTATAACAACGTGCTGAGAGCGATTTGTTAGATAACTTTTAATGAGTTTGAGTAAGCCTCCGTGCACACCGAAATTCTCCAACTTCACAAAAGGGTGATGTACCTTATCAAAAGCCTTGGAAAAGTCGGTGTACACGGTATACCACTATCCATAATTTCGTTTATACTCTGAATAAATGGTATTAAGTTGATTATTACCGATCTTTTTTTGGAAAAAGCCATGTTGGTTAACAACAATAGCTTCTTTGACCTTAAAGAATAATTGTTTTAACAGCAAAGATTCAAAAAGTTTACCAAAGTGACTAAGTAGGGAAATAGGCCTGTAATTCCGTACATAAGTTTTTTCTCCAGATTTAAATACTGGCACAATTAAAGCTGTTTTCCAAATATTAGGAAAAATGCCTCTGGATAAACATTGATTATACAAAACATGAAGGCTCGCACAAGCTAGGACAGGATTTCAAAAAAAATGAAGGAAACCCGTCTGGGCCAGGTCCCTTTTTAGGATCCATAGATATAAGTGCAAATGTAATGTCATTAATATCAATATTGTTAACTACTAAACATTCTTGACATTGACTAGGCTCAATTAAAGTTGCTGTATCAGAAGGTTCAAATACTCCACTAAAATACTTAGAAAAGAGTTCATCAATGTCAACAGAATTCGAAGCTTCCTGATCATTAAATTTCATTTTTATTGGTAAGCTTTTAGTGTTTTTTTTTGTTGTGAAAAAATGACCAGAAATATTTAACGTCTTTGACAATGTTTATTTCTGTTTTATAAATATAATCCTTATAATCATTGCGTATATTAATCTTTACTGTTTTGCTTAAATTTGAAAAGTTGTGGTAATCAGATTGTCTTCGGTACAGTTTCCGCATTTTATGTGCCTTTAATTTATTTTTAATTAGATTGATTGTGTGTTTAGAAAGCCATAGAGGGTATTGTTCCTTATTGATCCTAATTCTAGGGATGTGATTAATAACAATGTTATCTAAAACTGTATAAAAACATGCAATGTTAATATTTACATCTTTAGATGAAAATAATTTGTCCCAATGAGTAGAAATAATAATTTCATTGATAGTGTCGTAATTGGCATTATTAAATTTTAACTTGGTATATGAATTACTAACAATGTTTTTCTCCGATATTAAATTAACATTTATATCTAAAGACATGTGATGGCTATCTTCAGGCACACATGGATCCATACTTTTATTTACAATAACTTTTGTAGAATTAGAAATAATAAGATCCAGAAGCATTAAAGACGTGATTAAATTGCTTTTGATTAATAAAGTAAAAAGCATCAGAAAATGATTTGCTGCAAGAATCAGTGGCGTTGATAGGCAATAAATCCTTAACATTCGGTTTTTGTGACCATATTAAATTAGGTAGATTAAAGTCACCCATTATTAAAAAATAACTATTAATATTAGTGCTTAATTTTCTAGTTTAGATAAAAAGTTTAGATAGTTATTTACTGCCGCATGAGGTGGAATATAAACAGTGCATAAAAATAATTTTCTGCCCCCCTCTAAAGTAACGCTCACCCATATATCTTCGATTATTGTGTTAGAATTACACCACTTAGAGCCAAGTTCCGTGTGGTATACGTTACGAATCGCCAATAAGACACCGCCACCATCACTTTTGCCACTAATGTTAGCGTTCCTATCAAGTCTAAAAACGTTATAGTTGTTAGGAAACAGCTCCGAGTCCAGAACGTTGGAATTTAACCAAGACTAGGTTATTGAGATACAGTCGTATAGACAGGTGCAGGCAGACTGATAAAAGTCTACTGTCTTTGTCCTAAGGCCTGTGGTGTTTTGGTAGTCAAACCTGACACCTGCCAGGTCCAAAGACTATTTGCTAGGCATGTCATAAACTTTAGAACTCATGGAAGTTTTGAAATACCAACGTCAGAAAGTTATCAAAGGGACAATGAAGCTCGCGATGAATACATTTTAGACCATTTTAATGCGAACCCGAAAACATCGACTCGAAAAGCTGCAACTGATATGAATATACCGAGGACTACCATTCAAAGAGTCCTTAAAAAAATATCGTCCATAAAAGCCTACTTTTGTTCAAGGATACAGATGGCCCAAGAAGAATAGAATTTTTAAACTGGTTTATAAGTCAACGTCAAGAAATACCTAATTTCAGCAGGAAAATTATTTAGACCGACGAGACGTTTTTTAGCAAATGCGGAGTATTTAACAAACATAATCGTCATTTTTGGGGTACTAAGAATCCTCATATAGTGGCTGAACGTAGGCTACAAGTAAGATTTGGATTTAGTATATGGTGTGGTATGTACGGTAAGTTAATTACCCACTCCACAGAATTATTTTCAAGTAAAATACTATAATTGTTTTTAGATAATCACCTTATTTCGCCCTTTATTTATAACCAAACACTGACAAGTCAAAGATATTTAAATCTTTTGGAAGAGCAGATATTACCTGCCGTGCGAGCTATAATAACTGAAGAAGAAATACGGAGTGATGTGTGGTTTCAACAGGCTGGGGTGTCCCCCATATAATACTCGGGACGTTCAAAACTTGATAACGCAAGCATTTAACAATAAACTTATCGCGAACCGCGATGCTGTAAATTGGCCAGCCGGGACTCCAGATATTACACTCCTAGATTTTTATCTTTGCGGATATGTTACAAATGAAGTTTACGAGTTTAAGCCTCCTGCGATTCTCAAACAACTAAAGGACAGGATTCAGAATGTCTTAAATAACATAAATAAAAACACCCTGCACAAGGTAACTAGAAGTGTTTTAAATAAATGTGAAAAATGTTTTAACAAAAATGGCCGCCATTTTGAAGAGTTTCATTTAATATTATTGTTACATGTAGTTAATTATTTTATTTAGAGATTACGTAAAAGTATAAGTTAGCAAGTTTGTAAGTTAATAATAATTGTGTGTACGACAAAATGCCAATAAAAACCATGGCCAACTCGATGGCGAAAAATAAACTATTTAATTTTTTGACGTAAACATAAAATATTTTCATAAAGTGTTATACATCATTTTAAAGGGACAAAAAAGATCTTTTTAATTTAGCAAAAAAACAAAATGGCCGCCATAAGAAAAAAAGAAGTTGAGGATAGAATCTCAGAACCGAAACGTCGAAAACAAAAACTGAATTCAGATATGCGTTCTCCTTAAAAAGTTGTCCTAATAATGTTTTTACAGATTTTAAAAATACGTTGAAATAAAAAAAATACAGGCCTTTTTCAAAAATGCGACTTTTTGATTTTTTCCAAATATTTCAATATCGGAAAAAGAGAAAATAGTTCTGAAAGCGGCATTTAATTGGTAACTAAATGCCCTACAACTTTCCCTATATAACTAATTTTCTATCTCTTATAGTTTCCAAGATACCCATATATGTACACCCAATTTGGGCCACACTGTATATCTATTTTGTACCTGAATATAAAACCTAACAGATATTGTACAAAATTTAATTAAAGTCGTATAAACGAAAAAAAAATCTGGAAAGAAAGAAATAATTGTACAGAATAAGTCAGGACAGACGCACCAAATTCCATGTGAGTATTGTACACGTAAAAATAATTTGAAAACATCTATATGTTCTTGTCCGATTTTCATTTGTTTTTGAAATATAGCGTAATTACAAACAAAATTTTGGTTTAACATGGTTTTAGTTATAGCACTGTTTTAACAAATGTTCAAAAATATAGTTTAACCTTACCGTTTGTTGTATTAACGGCTCAATGTTACCATTTACCACATTAACCTCTATAAACATTCTACTTCGTCTGCGAAGGACTCTTGTTGCTTTTCTAAATTATTCATGTCCTTCTTTGACAAACACTGCCGCATTACTGATGCGTCTAATAAGGGCCTCCCGAATGTCGACTTTCAGTTTGTACAAGGTGTTCCATTTTGGGTACTTTTGCAGGATATCTCCGTTATTTTTAGAGATAGAGACTTGCGGTTTTCGCGACACTGTGCTAGTTTTTCGTAAAACTGAAGAAGGTGTTAACAAAATTTTCATAGCCCTTTTATTTTTTAGGATACAGGGTATTTTTGAAATTTTTGCATTTTGGAACCCCCCTCGTATCTCCGTTCTTTTTGAAGTTTTGGTAAAAGTAAAAACTCATTCTTATAAATTTTTCCGTAAAATCCAGTGGTGTAGATATATTTTTTTTGATTAATAGTTTTTGAGTTATAACCCTTATAACTTATGTTTTCTTAAGCGGAACACCCTATATATTTATAGTTCATAATATTGGCCTTTTTTACCTTTTCAAAAATACATAACAGTATGAACTCAAAAATACGCAAATAACTAACAATTTTCTAAATTAAATGAATAATTTAATAGTAGGCCATGAATAACAATTTGAAAGAACTCGTCCATTATCTCAAAGAGACCTACGTAACTATAGAAAAAATAAAAAATCCAAGTCTCAGTCTCAAAATATCTTTTTGTGTGTCAATCAGGTTACATGTTTTGCTAATAAAGCATCATCAGACCTACAAAAAACAGAAAAACACACGTAATTACAATAAAACCTTACACTAAAACAAAATCAAATTTTAAAATTAGTTAAAATTACCTTATAGCTAGATGACCTGCTAAGTACTGACAAATAAAATTTAAATCTGAGAATACCCACATATTTTATAATAAAAACAATAACATGGCACAAAAATTCAATAAAAAATATAAAACGGAAAAACGTGACTAGTGTAGTATTTTAACCCACGCTCTAAAGTTGATCTCGGTGAAACACCAGTCCGTAATAACTCGGCCAGCCCTGTCTATGAATGTTAGTGTCAAAGGCAAATATGCGTATCGTGAGCAGAAACAGGAGGTTAGATAAGATTATTAAAGGTAGATTGTAGATTGTAGATTGAGAAGGGAGTCGTTTCGGCTGATCCGCCGCCTAGCACTGCTACCTGTGAGATGTTTGTGCATAACTCTACTTGTCTTAGTTTGTCTCAAAAAGTCTTAGACTTCTGCCGTACAAAGCTATATTTTTGGGAGGTAGTTGTCCCACTTCTTGAGGTGTTGGTTGTACCCCTTCCATTATTAAAGGTAAGTCCTGACTCAACGGTGAAAACATAATTAGCGCATGTCAAAATTGGACTCTTTTTGGATTTGGTGATTTCCATTTTCTCCAAGAAATCCAACTTTTTACCCTTAGGGCACTCGTGAATAGTGGAAATATTTTCAAGGACGGAAAAACTATGACCCGTTGGTTAGCAATGCTGATGTAGTTTCTGTGGTGTCGGTGTCCCTGAACTTATTAACGAGGCTTAGATGTTCCTGTACGCTTGTGGGTACTCTCCTTCCTGATTGTCCCACATAAACAGCAGGACAATCCCTACAATTAAGACAATATACACCTAATTTGGATAGAGGGTCACTTTTATCCAACGTCTTTACTAAGTTCTTTCTTAGCGAGTTAGTCGTTTTGAAAGCTATGGAAAGGCTTAAAAAATTTTGCAAGTTGTTGAGAAATGCCGCCGAAATAACTAAGGCATCTAAAATTATTATTGTTGGTGATGTTGCTCGGTGGGTGGACGATGTGATACGACAGTTTATATTTATTATAAAATTTGTAATATAATTTGTTCAAGCTGTTAAGTGAAAAATTATTGTTTACAGCAATTATTTTTATATTATTATGTTCTTTTTGAAAAGCATCTTTAGACAGAGGTAATTTAAATAAATGGTAGAACATTGAATTAAAGGCTGTATATTTGTGTTGATAAGGAGAATTGGAGTTAAACTGGAATATATTATCTATTGCAGAAGGTTTGCGATATACCTTAAAAGAAATACTGTTATTATTTCGGTATAAAAGAAGATCTAAAAAGGGTAATTTTCCATTTGTCTCTCTTTCCAGTGTAAAAGAGATCTGATTATGAAGGGAGTTAATAAATAACAAGAAATCTAATAAATCATTCTCGTCACCAATTCACAACACGCACACATCGTCCATGTACCTTTTATAAGCTCTTAAAAAGCCCGCAAAACGACTTTTCATGATTTTCACCTCCCAGTGACTCATGAAGACCTCGCTCAAAAATGGTGAAAGACAAGAACCCATGGCGAGACCAGATTTTTGCCTAAAGAATTGATCATTAAATTTGAAGAAATTTTGTTCCAAAACTAATGACACAAAAATTAATGATAATGCTTTATTAGCGAAACATGTAACCTGATTGACACAGAAAAAGATATTTTGAGACTGAGACTTGGAGTTTTTACTTTTTCTCATGAATAACAATAATAGATAAATAAAAAGTTACAAATTAATAACGATGAATTGCATCATTCTTATTTTTTTATAATAAAAGAACATAAAAAACAAGTATATAAATTTAATAAATACTATAAGATAACAACCATATAACAAAACAACATTTTTACAAGAGATGTTCGAAGTGACCACCATCTTCTCTGATACAAAATTGGCACATCTGTGTAAGCCTTTGAATAGCATTCAAAATAATAATTTCTCTGCTTCTCAGATTTTGAAATGTTAAATGAATTGCGTCTTGAAGTTCTATTACTTGATCTTGTATATACCCCCATAAAAAAAAATTCAAATCGAGGGATCGGGGGACCGTGGAGGCCACCTAACAGGTCCGTTGGTACCCATCCATCTTTGAGCAAAGTTATTTCAAGAAATGCCCTTACAAGCCCAGAGTTATGAATCATCTTTTTGTAGGTAGACAGTGCTATATTGGGCTTGAGGGATATTTTCCAGAAGTTCTGGAATAACTTCCTCAAGTATGTCTAGGTACCATCTAGTTGTGAGTCAGTTTTTGGCACTCCAATTTCTTTTTCGATTTTTCTGCATGAGCTCGAGAGTGTCGCTTCTATATAACCTAAAACATCTATTTCTTTTTCTTCCCTATTTTCTTTATTGTATGCTTTAGGACACGACTAAACAAAAGATCCGTGCTCAAGTAAATTGTCCTTTAAACGAGCAAATATACCAAAAAACGGTTGCCTTCTCTCTGGATATCTACCAAGCATAAAATTGCAACATTAGAAATTGGTAGGTAGTCATATAACGGCTTCTAACTTACCTATGGAAATATAGTTCCGAAGCTTCTTTAGCATTTACTCTCAACATAGAACTACTTAACCGAGGCAGTGTCCCAACTTTCTACTGCAATAGGGGTCAATCAATTATTGACCAGATAGTAATGTTCACCTGGTATTGTGAACCTTTTCAGCTCATGGAGAGTGTCCCTTGAGGTCACAATGTTGGAACACAGGCACATTCTTTTTGAATTAAAGAAGCAGGCTCGGTGCGATATCCCAGCCTACAGAAACCCAAGGTGCACTGACTGGGACCACTTTCGAGAGGAACTAGTCGGTGGTCTTGCGGACATGCCGGCAAGGTACACACTTCCGGCCGACACAGAGATCGGGACTGTCAACCTGACTCGTGCGATAGTCGCAGCATTCGTCGGCCGCTGTCCCCTCAGACGGATACCCGCCAATGCCAAGAATGCCTGGTGGAACAGGAACACGGAAAAGCACCGTAACACTACGCGTCGGCTCCTTCGCAGGGCTGAGCGCACTAAGCTTGCCACTAACTGGGATGCGTTCCACGCAGCTCAAAGGCAATACAAAAAGACACTCAGGGACTCCAAAAGACAGTGCTGGAGGCGGTTCTGCGATGACGTTGAAAACACACCATCCGCAGCACGACTGTGCAAAGTACTGTCCAAGGAACCTGGAACTAAATTGAAGTCGCTGTCACTTCCAGATGGCGGCTTTACTACCAATGAGCGGGGGTCACCGGAGGTCATGCTGCGCACTCACGTCCCAGACTCCTACTCATCTCGCGATCCTCCTAGCTGATCTCGGGCTCCTATTCGCTTAGAGTTCGAGACTGCTAGAAGAATAATTACCTACGAGAGGGTGAAATGGGCAATCAAGACATTCCCCACCTTCAAATCTCCGGACATGGATGGATTATATCCATGCCTTTTGCAAAACGGGTAGAAACGGTAAGAAGTACTAACTCCACACATAGTCAGACTATTCAGGTCGTCCCTTGCTCAGGGCTACGTCCCAAAGTTATGGCGTCAAGTGAAAGTCATCTTCATTCCGAAACCCGGAAAAAGCGATTTTACAGATCCCAAATCGTACCCACCTATCAGCCTTACCCGCTTCATGCTGAAGGCAATGGAGAGGCTGATTGATCGATACCTTAAGGAAAGCATCCTAGTTACCAAACCACTGCATGTGCACCAATACGCCTATCAGGCGGGCAAATCTACGGACCTGGCCCAACACCACCTTGTTAGGAAGGTGGAGGGTGCTCTGGGTAGGGCAAGGCCTGTCTGGGTGCGTTTTTAGACATTGAAGGGGCCTTCGACAACACCCCTTTTGCATTAATCTGCCAAGCACTCGAGAACAGAACCCTATTTGGTTAGCTGGATAGAGGCCATGCTCTCGAAACGTCATGTATCTGCCCAGCTCAATAACGAGATTGTCGAAACGTTGGCGGCTAGGGGCTGTCCGCAGGGAGGAGTATTGTCCCCTACCTTGTGAAGCCTTGTGGTCGACAGCCTGATAAATCTTTTAAAAATGGTGGCCTATACACACAGGCCTACGCTGATGATCTGGTAATCGTTTGCCCAGGGAAAGACGCCGTCTCAATGCGGGGCCCTATGATGAGAGCCCTGCGTATGGTGGACGTATGGTGCCTCTCAAGAGGGCTCAAGATTAAGACCAAAAAAGCAGAGCTCCTACTATTCACGAGGAGACGTAACTTTGGCATGCCCCCTGTTATATCTCTAGGTGGCGTGCAGCTGCATTACTCCAGGACAGTTCGATTTTTGGGAATCAATTTGGATCCCAAACTCTCCTGGCATGATCATGCAGACACTGAATGAAGAAGGCCACCTGCGCGCTATGGGCCTGCAGGCGGGCTTTCGACAATACCTGGGGTCTGTCTCCTAAGATCCTCCACTGGATCTATTCGCGCATTGTGAGACCTCTTCTCACATACGGGCCTATCGTTTGGTGGCCATGTACGGAGAAAGCGAAAAATTCGTGATCAACTGGACAGAGTCCAACGTCTTGCATGTCTCAGCATAATGGGTTCCATGCGGACGGTGCCAACTAGAGCGCTTGAGACTCTGCTGAGCCTTCCGCCTCTGGACCTCGTTGTGCAATTCGAGGCAATGAGGACTGCGTACAGGCTATACGTCCTCGGCGAACTACGTGCTGGCGAGACCGGTCACGCAAATATTTGGTCACGGGCCATACTGGAATGTCCTCTCCTTCTGATGGGCAGTGACTGCATGACTCCAGTGACTGTGGACTGCGAGGGATTCGTGACGCACATTGCAGGCAGAGAGAAGTGGCAGCATTCCAACAGACCTGCATTGCTAAATAGGGGGACCATCTGGTACACAGATAGCTCCAGAATATATAACAGAGCTGAATCAGGGCTTATTGGTGGGATCCCACATACCAGTAAAACATATTCTAAATAATCATTATTGATTTGGGATACCTTTTACACTGTTTGCATTGTAAAACATTCTACAGTGTAGCTATATTTTTATAACAAACGGCAAATTTATCTTAGCCACTTGCTTTTATCTGAAAAAATTCATATCCTAATAATCATTTAACATAAGACTCGAAGATGTTTTTAACATAATATTACCAATCCGTGGCACTATTACCAATTTCAAGCACGATTGAGTCTAAACTCCACAACTCCATTAAAACTCCTTAACACGGTATTTACGTTGAGAATTCCTTTATGCCTCATAAGTATGTTAAATTTGTGTCTATTTCATGTTGCATAACATTTTCTTTAATTTTAATTTTGTTCATGAGTGTTAGAGTAAAAAGAGTCATTAACGTTAAATTAAAAAAAATCTTAAACAATAAACCATTACGGTAGGTCACTAAAATAAAAAGAAAACACGTAGGCGTCATGGTTATAACATTTAAAAATTAATCAAGAAACTAAAAGTTATGCGTAAAAAACGTGAGAAGTTGCATAAACACCTTGCCATTTAAAAATTATTAGCTGCAACGGTTGTATACTTTCATCGCTTATCGTATATCTTATAAATAGTCTATCACAGATCTAATTAAAGGCAATTCGTATGCTGACATTTATTAAATCTGGCGTCGACAGTCATGTAAAGAAATTTAAACTAATAATAATTTTTAACAAATAAATACATAAATTTAAAAGAGAGCCGTTAAAATGTAAAAGCATGCGGATATTATTACAATTGTGTAACGAGGCGAGTACGTGGAAGGTCGTAATGTGAATAGGGGAAGCTATGAAAGGACAAGGTTAAAAAATACTGTACTAGTTATAGTTACGACGAAATAAAGAAATTTATGCAAAATAGTAATGTATTGACTATAAGTAGATACAGGGTGTTTTTTTATTAATGCGACAAAATTTAGGTGTGTGTTCCTTGTATAAAATTAAGCGAAAATGTTCTTATGTTCAAATGTTATATAGTCTTAAGTATTTAACTGAATGGTTTTGAAACTGGGTTTTCTTAAGATTATTTACGAAACTTCAAATTTGCAATTGAAAAATTAAAACTTTTGTTTCTTCATAATTTTTTGTAAGAATCTGTACTTTCAAATCTAAGATGCTTAAAACATATGTTTATGGAAAAATTTTTTCCTCAAAATCATTCCTAATTTTACGTTTGTGAATATCATCTATAGACTGCCGTAAAGAAGACGAATATTTTAACAGTTTATATATAATATGTTTTCTACAAAATGAAATAAATATAAAAAATATTTAAAATTTGCATCACAAAGTATAATTTAGTTTTATGATAATTTTCCATAATTTATAGTTAAACATCGTGGAAAAATCCTAATTTACCTTTAAATAAGTCTAGTAAAAACATTAGGCTCTCTTTGTCATTTAAGAGGTCATATTTAAATAGTGTGAAAAGGAGGAAGTGTCCATAAATCTGCAAAAAAATAATACTGATGCTAAGCATTAGAAGGAGGAGACTCAAAGAAACTCAGAAGGAAGAAACTCATATCAGCATGTACCTTTACGGACGTAAACCAAGTGCGTTGCTATCAATCAAAACACTAATATCTTCTTATATATTAAGCACTGAAACTGCAAAGACGTATAATAAAGGACAGTAACGTAAGCTCCCTAATATAAGCCCTAGAATAAACCGAAATTATAGGAATTAAAGGGACGAAGCATTGCGTACGATACGGCAAAACTTTTAGCCAACAGCAAAATAGAGAAAAAAATCTATACTGAAATAGCAACCAGGAATACTGAATATTACTGAATTACCAGATAATAACCATCGGAATGCGTTCATACCTAATCTCTGTACTATCCATTCTAGATTAAGACATACTGTTCATAAGATTGGCCTGTCAAAAAAGGCTGAATGCATTTAAAATATGTGCATTATATATTTTATAAAAAACTTCCAGGCGAAAATTCTTTTACGTGAGTAGGCAGATTATTCTATAGGCGAATACTTATTTAAATAATTTTTTAAGATCTGAAGTTCCATGCATAGGAATAAGTTTGGTTAGAGTAAGCAGGTAAGTGTTTCTAGTATAGGCAACTTTTTAAGTTAAAAATAGATTTCTTAGAATTTTTTAACATAAGTTTTTTAGTATAAGTTAGTCTTATTTTCATGTACAGGGGTCTTTCACAATCAGCTCGCTGTTAAGTAAGTCAACTGCTATCGGTTTCATAATCGCGAAAGAGTCCTATTTTGTCATTAATTAGTAACTATCTTTCTTTGATACTTAATTTTTCTATATTGTATTCTTTTTTAAAGCAAATTTATTATTTGAATTTGAATTTTATTTTGATATAGATATACAAAATCGTCTGCGTATTATTAAAATTTAAAATGTTATAGGCAGTCCTTCATATCAGCCATATAAATAGAAAAAGATTCTGATCCCAGGGGTCTAGTGGAATACCTGTTATAATTAATAGCAAGAAATTTGAGTATTCTTGATCTAAGTCCCTTATCACTCGAACACAGTGACACAAAAGAAACAGTATCTTTTGAAAATCCAGAGTTGCAGCCATTTATGATCGATAGTTCGATACTACTTTACCAAAAAACCAACACAGTTAAACATCTTATGTCTTTAATTCTATACCAGAGTTATATAAGGTACTTATATTAAGTAATAATACGTACATCAAAACGACAGACAATTCATTAAAAAGTTGAAAATTTATTTAAAAAAATCTTAAAATTAGACACATCTGAATTCATTTTGAAAACACTGCTAAATATTATTTTTTATCATAAACACAAAAATTCATTGGTGATTAATAATATACCATAATTTAAAGAAGTAAAATATTAAACATTTGAATTAACAAAATGTTATGAAAAGTTAATAGATTTTCCCTGTTGTTAATAATAGCTCGACATCTGTTTGGGATGTTCCTAATTAAATTGTCAATGTTTGTGGCTGTTGCTTTTGCATACAATTTAGCAACTCTTCTCTTGTTGGGAGCATTATTCCTTAATTTTAAAGCGCGCTCTCAATATATCCCAAACGTGTTCAATAGGATTTAAGTTACGGAATTGCGCAGACTATAGAACCTAAATATTGTAATACTCTAGCGGTTTCTGCAACATGCTGACATTGCCGTGCATATGTACAATATTTTTATCAATTTTTGTGGCACATGTATGAACAATGGCTTTCATAATTTCAATGGGAACCAATTTAGTCGGAAAATCTATCGAAACTCCAAGCTAAACCATCAAAGTTCTGCCTTGTCAACTTCCTGAATAGTTTGCAACAAAACGCGTTGCCAGGTGTTTGCCACATCCTCAGCCTTATGGAATCAGGACAAAACTAAACCTTGATTCATTTGTAAAAAGAATTTCCATATTTGATGTTCTTTGGCCCATGCTAATCTTCTAAGTACTGGAGCTTTAACGAGACGTCTGGCGTAAAAATTATTTTCATGTAGTCTGTTTCTTATTATTTAAGTAGTTACACTAACGATGTGAACATTTTTAAGCTTATTTCTTAGCAGGTTGGCAGTAAGATTAGGGTTTCGTAGTGCCTGAAGGCGAATAAACATATCATGTATAGGTTCTGTTGCTCTTGTTGGACAGGCATGTCTTTGTCTATACCACTATTTTTTTCAAGTCTCTGTCACAACCTTTCTATAGTGCTTTTGGTAAAATTTACATATACTGCGTCGTCGCGGATGTTCACCCTGTATTATATAAACAGCTCGCACAATTAAAATGAATTCTCACTTTCTCTTTGATCTTTTTACTCTCGAGAGAGTATGACATCATGTCTCAATTACTGAGATCGTAGTCCTCCAGCCTTCCCTGTCTTGAGCTGCAAAAAAGCTTCCTGTAAATCGTGCCCAATGATTTCTTTGGCTAAATCCACCCAGCGCGTCGGAGACCTTTCTCTTAGTCATTTGCCATTGATTTTCCCCTTCACAATAATTTTTCCAGGCTATTCGTTCTTTCTGAAATGTGCCAAAAATACCGTAGGTTACATTGGTTCATCCAGGTTAATAATCTTGTGTTGATTTTTAGTTTCTTAAGAATTGACGGGTTAATACGGTGTTCTGTATATGATATTCGCAACATTCCTCTGTAGGCACATATTGCAAAAGCATCTATTTTTCTTCGGCGGACCATTTTAAAGTCCAGATCCTAGAGGCATTTGTGGCAATAGGAAAGATCAAGAAGTTTAATAATTTCACTTTGTTGGGTTGAGATATTGCAGAATCAGCAGAATTTCCATACTTAAGTTTTTTTTTATTATTGAGTTACGTGCCATGACGAATTTGCATTTAACTTCTCCATCACAGCCGCCTTTGTTTGTGATAAGTCATTCTGAATAGTTAAATTTCCTACTCACTTGAAACCATCGATCTGGCTGACAGCAGGAAAGCGGTCTGTCATCATAATTTTCATCTTTTTTTTATTAAGCTTAAGAACTTCTTCCGAACGAGCTAATATTAAGGTGTTATCTGCCTATTTCAGGTTAATAATTCTTTTTCCTTCTATGGTTAATCCCCATCGCCCGCCTTGCAGAACTTTTCTTAATATATTCTCCCCGTATATATTTGAAGCATATCGGTGACAAAATCAGCCTTGTCTTACACCGCACATTAGACTAAAAGCCTTAGACAGCATGTTATTGACTCTCGCCTTTTTGCAACTGTTGTGTTAGAGATTTTTAAGCAAAATAATAATATATTTTGGTATTCCCATGTTTTCCATTTCAAATAGTCGAATGCTTGGCCGTAGTCGACTAAAGCACTAATAAGTGTTTATATTAAATTATTATTACTATAATTATTTAACAGAAATCACTAGGTGACTTGCTGTCTCTTAGAAGGCTTATGGCTTTTTCTACTTCAGCTTTTTCTCTTTTTCTACCTCATCAATTTTTAGTAAACTATGGTCTTCGTCGTTATCAGTAGAAATACGTTTTTCGCAATGTTGTCTACATACTTCTTGCTTGCTTGTTTTGGGTTATTGGCTTCTGCTTCCAATCAGTGCAATTAGCCGGGTGATTCGGGAAAAGCCGTCGGGTATGTACCCTGTTTCCTGAATAGAAGATTTCACAATTATTAATTAAGACTTTCACAATGGTAAATTTATAACTTTTGCCCGTTGTCGCCTCCCCCACGATGCGTCCGGCATGATCCGGCCTGGTTACCGGCGTGAATAAGTTTAGCCACGAACGGCATAGCGTAAGAAAGGGTCTGGGAAAGGGATACGAGGAATTGGAAAGGACAAAGAACTACCACGTGTTGACTGTGTCAAGGATGACGCGGAAGTGTCTATATACTTCTCTTATGTTGTTGGCATCTATAATTGTCTTTGCGTTGTCATTTTTTATTATTTGCAATGAGTTTATGCCTGCGGCATAAACTCATTGGGTAGATATTTCACTGTATCATATAATTCGTTGGATTTGTTTCTATATGCATGTTCTTCAAGTTTTTGGCATACAATTGCGATGGGCTAGTTTTAGTTGTTGTTGTAGGACTTTTATATTTATTTGTCAAGAGCTTTTTTATTCTCCGGGATACGAAATTTGGGCAGTGTCCTTTTTCCATCTATTGGGCCGATTTTTTTTTATCATCCACGGTATTTTCTCAATCGGTTTTGGATTCATGGTTTTGTTTACCCTAGACACGATCCTTGTTTCGATCGTTTCCCAGATTTCATTTGAGTCTCCTTAAGTTATCGCGGTATCGGAACTTTGCAGTGTTTCTAGAAAAACTTTTTCTTCGGGTATCCGTAATCTTTGACTAGGCTTGAAAAGATTCAAAGTCTTTAGTTTTATAGTAAGGCTAGACTAAAAGTTTTGTGGTTTTTTGTTCTTATAAGGGTATAGCCTATTTGGTTTTTATACAGTGAGGACGCGAAAGTTGGAACAAATTCAGGGGTGTGTTCGAAAAAAAAAAACGCTCGGACACGTCGATTTTTATTTTTTGTCACGATTTTTTTGTTAATTAATTAATTTATACAGGGTGAATCAAAAATAAGCAACGACAATCAACTTCAATTTTTTAAATGGAAACATTTACTTTTTATTCCATTTTTGAATTCTGCATAGAATTTTAAGTATATTTTGTCTACCATGTCTTATACCCAATACTAACATTATTAATAAATTTGCAACTGTTTGGGTCATTTGAGCATATTTAAACATGCTTTTTCATAATTTTTTAACATGTATATTTGATTATTGACACCTTGTCACTATTTAATCACATGGAAACAGTATGTATTAATTTAGGCGATATCAGTAAGTGTTAAGTGCAGTTGCAAAGCTTAAAAGTATGGCGCGTTTAACTGAAAAACAAATAATTGAAATTTTGATGATGGTAGGATATGGCCACAAGACTGGACGCAAGCCGAAGTTTGCGATTTGTTTAACAATAAGTACCCGGAGAGAATTAAACGTTCGGTAGTAAGCAAAATTGAAAAAAGTTTAGAGATTTTGGTCATGTTAGAGATAAATATGACCTGAACCGTCCCACGCTTCCATAAAATAAACAATTAGATATTTTGCTCGATTTACAAGAAAAGCCGCATAAATCAACTCGACAAGTTGCTGCAGATCAGTCGGTTAGTAAATCATGTGTTCTAAAATATTTGCATAAGACTAAATGGCATCCATATTAAATTCATATAATTCAGGAGCTTATTGAAAATGATCACATCCGCAAACTAGAGTCTTGCAAAATAATGATAAATAAATGTAACCCACAATGTTTAGGTAAGATTGTTTTTTCTGACGAGGCAAGTTTTTTTTTTACATGGTTCTGTAAATAGGCAAAATTTTCGTTAGTGGGCACCAGAAAATCCATACTGGAGTATAGAAAGTCACACACAATTTCCCAAGAAGTTAAACGTATGGGCAGGAATTCTGCGCACGTTAATTTTGGGTCCCTAATTTATTGAGGGCGCACTTATCTCTGAAAAATATGTAGAGTTGCTTCAAAATCATATAGTACCTAGTTTAATTGCACTTTATCCAAATGGTGAAAACCCATTTATACCGGCAGATTTGATATGGTTCCAACAGGATGGCGCCCCTCGCACTATTCGCGAACAGTACGAGATTACCTCACCAACATTTTCCCAAATAAATGGATTGGAAGGGGGGATTTTATTAAATGGCCAGCAAGGTCGCCAGATTTAACCCCATAGGATTTTTATCTATGGGGTTATCTAAAATCTAAAATTTATTTTGATAAACCTGAAAGTTACTACTAAACAAGAGAATTAGAGCCGAAATACAACAAATTCGGCCTCAAACAAAAAGTAAAGTATTACAAAAATTAAAATATTGATTTGGTTACTATCAGGAAGTTAATGGTCTACAATTTGAACATTTATTTTAATTTTTTTGTTTTGTTTGTTTTTATAAACTGTTCCAAAAATTCATGGTTATTTATAAAAAATTCATCGCAAATTTCTTAATAAATATTAAGGTTTGGTTTAGGAAATATACTTAAAATTTTATACAGATTTAAAAAATAAAATAAAAAATGTTTTTTCCTATTTAAAAAAATTAAGTTGATTCTCATTTTTGGTTCACCCTGTATACATGAATTCATCATCAAAAAAACTGCGAAAAAAAATTAAAAAGGAACGTGTCCGAGCGTTTTTTTTTCGAACACACCCCTGAATTTTAAATGAATTTGGTCGTTCCAATTTGCGCGTCCTCACAGGCCTAAAGGTGATGTCCACGTTGATAGACATCGAGGATGATGTTTAATTTTTGTGTTTGAGCTCCAGATCTGTGCAGAACTGGTTAAGTCATTCACCGCTCTGATTTCTTTCACGCAGTCCATATTTCTCTACAATGTTTCTTTTATGCTCATCGTTCGTTGTTTTCCTTATTTTGGCATTGAAATCGCCCGTTACAATTAGGATCTCCTTTTGCGGTATGTTCGAAAAGACTTTCTTGTTTTTTATATTCAGCTTTCAGATCGTTATCTGAATGATCGGTTTTTAGTAGATATACCTAGATATCCTGATTAATCTATCACTGATAACCTCGTTGCTCTCTACATATTTGGTGTACTTCTTGTTAACCAAAACTGCGAATGCATTCCTTCCAGTATCATTGGCTCCCGATATCTGGATAGTATGTCTTTGAGATTTTTTATACTGATAAGTTTTCTCTACAGAACTTTCTTTTCAGAATATGTAATTTTCCGGTTTGGGGAAGGCCTCGGGCGGTCCATGTTCCTAGATGAATTGAATTTAGGAGATTACTTAAATTTGTTCTGGACGACAGTACTGGCAGCAAAAAATGCATTGAATATATTTTTCAGTTTACCAAATATACTTTAAATAATTTAAACTATTTTCTTAATATCAACAAGAATAACTTAATATGATGAATGTAGTAAGGTATGTTCAATGGTCACTTTCCCATTAATATTACTGTTGTAAAATACATCATGCCATAGCACCTGCTGAACTGCATTTTTTAATGCTAAGGTATGAATATTGTTATAATCGCAATATTTTATAGTTTTCATATATTTTATCACAGGATACATAAATTTACATTAGTTAAATGATGATCTGTTATTCTCTTAGGCATAAGGACACCAGTTTTCCAGTGAAATACACAATTATTACATTCAAGAGAAAAGCTGTATTCGAAACAGCGTTGATTCTAGTACAGCCTCATATTTTTCTATAATTTAACTATAAAAGATTCTAATCAATTTAAAATCACTGACCTACTTAAGATGAGTTCTAAAAAATTAGGAAATTTATATGATAGGAGGTTCATATAAATAAGTCTTTAACAACTATGTTTTTATTAATTTTTAATTTTAATAGGGTTATAACAAAGAATTAAGTCTGATTATATTATAGTAAATAGAAACAAGGCATATCTAGTTCTAGACGTTTTTACAAGAAACTGAAGTATATATAATTAGACAAAAAAAAAGTTGAACTTTTTAAATAAGTTTCTAATTTATACCTATCCACAGCACGCTAAGGTGTTTTGAATGGAGAGAGAAACACAAAAAAAAGATAAAAGATGTATCACCATAAACCATGTCTTAATTTCATAATATTAAGATTAATTATCTATAGTACCCCCAAGGTATTTCTAAATTCGTATATCTCAGTTGACTTATGAACGAAGCTTACCATTCGATAACTTTTTTTTTGGAATGCTGCAAGAAAATTAAACCTTGGCTGTAAGAGGAATTCTGGCTTACCAGACAAGTTTTTAAATACAGGAACTATTTTTCAGGTTTAAATACTACAGCTGATACAACTTTAAATGAAAAACTTATTTTTTATAAAGCTAATAGGTATTTTAACACAAGGTCTTACCTAAATTTTACACAATTGGATGAGCCAACATTAATTAAAATCATTAAAACAATACAAGGTAACGCAATAGGTGAAGACTTCATAGGCTTAAAAGATCTAGAAATGTGCCTACCATATCTTACAAAACCAATATTAAATATTTTTAATAGCTGCTTATTACAAAATTTTTATCCTACAATTTGGAAAAAAGCTATTTTGAAACCTCTAGCAAAGGTAGCTGATCCAAAAGGGTTTAAAGACCTCAGACCCATTAGTATATTGCCTCTGGTATCCAAAATTTTAGAAAGCTTTGTGCACCAACAAATATGCAGCTTTGTTGATTTTTACAATATCATCCCAGACTGCCAATCGGGTTTTAGAAAGAACTTTAGCAATACCACGAGTCTAGTACACCTTCTTAATAACTGTAGGATAAATGAGGAAAAAAAGGAAATAACATATCTTGGATTATTGGATTTTAGTAGAGCTTTCGATACTTTAAACCACGAAATGTTATAAGCAAAGCTTTATTATTTTGGTTTTTCGAATAACGCGATTGATTTCTTTAAGTCATATCTTAATAATAGAGCGAATTGCATAGTAATCAACAAGGCTTCTACAACTGAAAAAAATCAACTTATTATCCTGTATCTACCGGTGTTCCCCAGGGTTCTATTTTGGGGCCGTTGCTTTTTTCATTGTATGTTGAAGATATGAAATCCTGCATAAAGTACTCAATGTTACAACTATATGCTGACGATTCCCAGCTGTATACTTCATTTTCACGTGAAACTCTACCCATAATAAAAGAACAATTTAATAGGGATTCAGAAAATATAGATAACTTTTCCTGCGACCATAATTTATAATTAAATTCGTCTAAATCATGTGTAATTTTTCTGGGTGGTGGAAAGAACGCCCTTAATGCAGCAACAATTTTAAATGCAAAAATTCGTAATGAGCAGCTACCAGTAGTACGCGAGGTCAAAAACTTAGGAGTATACATTGATAGCGGTATTTCATTTCAAACACATATAAAGAATAAGCTCAAAATTGCATACATGCGCTTAAGAAAACTTTACGGCTTAAAAAATCATTTACCTCTTAAAACTAAATATTTCTTATGTAACACACTTGTTTTATCCTTATTTGATTATTGTGATGTGGTATATTCGGATTCATTGACTGAAGACTCCGCTTACTCAATACAAAAACTTCAGAATTGTTGTATGCGTTTTTCTTACAAAATTCCATTTAGAAGTCACATTTCTCCTTATTTAAACAATAACTCAATTCTAAATATGAAAAATCGTAGAAAATATCACATGTATTCCTTCGTGTATAAAGTTATAAAAACTAGGGAGCCATTACATTTAGCTAACAATTTTACAAATTTTCTTCATGAGCATAACACTAGATTTATAAATTTATTTAGAATACCACAACATAGAACAGCAAATTTTCAAAAATCTTTTGTTTTTGTCGCCTCTCAACTTTGGAATAGACTTCCGGCTAATTGCAAAAGTTTTCCGTTTACTGCATATAAAAAATATATTCGTAATAAACTGCTTGATTCTCAAAAAAACAATACTTAATCTACAATAAAAATTAAAAGAGCTGAGCCGCTCGATCTTCTATTGCTGTCTACTTATTATTGTTATAAATATTAATTAATTTACCTTTCCTGCATATCCAGAACCCCCGCCTGCTTCGCCTTACTTAAATGCTTAAATATGATACTCAACACATGCATGTCTCGATTAATTAAGAAAATCTCTTTTTTTACTTTTTACTTTTAAGGTTTTTGAAGGGCTATGCCACACAGGTTCTATCTTATGATGAACCTGTGTAAACGGTTCTCTATAATCGAGGCATGGTCCTATTTATCATGTATTTGGTAGTTTGTACAACATATGTATATTATTATGCTACAATTTTGTATATGATTATTTATTTACCTTCATGATAAATAAATTTGTTTTGAATTTGAATTTGAATTCTTATATAAAGACATTCTTAGTCTTGTAAGTAATAAAAAGGTCACATTTTTTTCACCTCCCGTCATTAGATAATCCACAATAAGCTTTCTATCCGTTTAAAAATAATTAGCTATGCAAAAATGCCATATTAATAGCAATTACCTACATGAAATTACTTTTTTTCTCTGACCGCTACCTATCTGTGTGAAGACCTTGGTATTTTTTTTTAATGTGAATTCATTAACACACCCCGCTGGGTGTATGAGTAGGTTATTTTTATATTTTTCTGATTTTTTTTACAGTTTTAAGTATATGCGCTTGAACAAAAAATGGGAAAGGAAAAAATGGTATGATGCAGGTTTCGAAGTATTGCGCTATTGTTGAAAAGTCTCGGCCTTGGGTTTTACATATATTGATTTTTAAACTTTCGGATTTTTCTTGGTAAAGCACCATGCGTTTTAGTTTTAAAGAAACAAGGACAAATTTTTTTTTTCTCATCAAGACCGATATATATTTTTTTCCTATTACTTTTAGAAAGGAAATATATGCCGAAAAATTAAAAAATAATTAGTTATTTTAAAATACCATGGACTAGAAGGTAAAGAAAAAATCTAAATTTTCTACCTAATTATCGGAAGAGTTGATCCACTATAATCTAAATATACAAAAACGCATTAGAAAAAACCTGTAACTCACAAGAAAGTGAGGTTCAAATGAGTTTTAAGATCAAATAGCGTCAACGGAAATAAAAGAGTTAATATTCTATAAACACGTTATAGATACTAAGCAATCGCCTAAGTAGGCATTGGCTCACTAAATATAGATTAAATTAAAATATTAGTTTTTGTAAAGGCAGCATTTTCTGAGAGTTGATTGGTACAGATATTTTTAGTTATTGCTCGTTTGTTTACTAGTATTAAGAGTAACAAAATATCTCGTAACCGTAGACGTCAAAATTATCACCATGTTAGCGATTTTAACAGGGGTAGAATTATTGCCTATCGAGATGTTGGTTTATCCCACAGATGTAAATAGCTCCGTGCGGAGCTATTTACATCTGTGGTTTATCCTATCGCGAAATTGACCGCCGTGTTAATTGTACTGCAATAACGGTAATGCGTGTGTATCGGACATGGATAGAAGCAGGTAGAGGAATACGAAGAAGGCCAACTGATCAACCGAGGCGTACCATAAAACGTCAAAATAGGCGCTTCTGATAACTAGCCTACAAGACCGTTTTGCTACTATGCGTCAGATCACTGATTAACGGTATGGATCTGTTATTACGCATACACTCTATCATCGCATTGAAGCCTTTGGATTTTTTCCATATTATCCACAGCCACAGTGCTTCCTCTGACTGTGCACAACTGTCGTCAATATCTGAACTGGAGCAAAGAATGGTAAAATTGGGAGGCAGAAAAGCATAATTTCATCTCCAGCAATAAATAGCGATTCTGTGTAGGTATGTACGCTGGTCATAGAAGGTCAAGGTGCCACCGACTTCTGTGCGTTATGTTGACGATGTTCTACAAACTACTTTACTGCCTTATCTAGAGTTCGACCCATCCTTTTTCAGCAAGATAACGCGCGTCCCTATGAAATTGAAAAAAGTCCCTCATACTAGGGACTTTTTTCGAGAAGCAAGCATGACTGTTTTGCTAAAGCCACCCCGTTCACCAGATTTAAATACCATCGAATTTGTGTGAGATATGATAGGAAGAATACCACTTTACACCATCCGTCACAGACTCTGGCACAACTTATCCACGAAGTTGCTAGAAACGTGGTGCCATAACCAGATAAAGATCATCCATTTTGTCGAAGCTTAGACGTATACAGGAGTGTATTCAGCTGCGGGGTAGCCAAATACATTACTATTTTTGTTATTACTTGTCTATAAAAAATATTGCAAATGTTATGTTAAAGAAATTATTCCTTCTGGGTGTAACATCTCTTATATCAGTGTGTATATCAAACTATGGCAAGTTGGTTCAATAGCAAAATAATTCCCTAATGTAACAACTTATTAAAGTATTAAGCACTTTTTTAGAATTTGTATAAAAAACAATTTCCTATGCCCAAATTGCAAAAGGTGGATTCGCCTTAAAAAATTAATCTTTGAAGTACCAAAACCCCTTTGGAAATTTTTTAAAAATTATTACTTCTATTCATTCTATATTAGAGGCTTATTTAGCAAACATTTTTGATCTTATTGTATTTGATTCACTGTTATACTCTATGATTAACAATCCTATAGCCTCCCCAATAGTAGTCTCCTAGGGGGTCTCAGATGGAGGTTTTATATTTAATTTTTCCATCAACGAAGTCGTAAATACTGTTCTACCTACAATAATTTTCTGCTCTTTGCTGGTGATCTTAAATAGCTTAGAAAAGTAACGTGCCCTGGTGAAGGTCTTGCATTTCAGGCGGATTTCCATTATGTAGCACTTTGATGTCAAGTCGAAATTTATGCTTTAAAATTCTTAAAATAAGACATCTAATTTATTTTATTTATTATATTCATAATTACCCCTATAGTGTGTAAGGTCGACAATTGATTTGGAATTGCTTTCAGGTTTTAACTTAGATATCACTGCACTATAGTATAAATACATATCTGAAATTTTGTGGATTTATTATCCGGTACTACATAACGGAAACATAGACTCTAATAAAATACTGAATTTTCACTTTTTAAGAACCTACATACCCCTGTAGCTGCAACGTGCAGAAGCTAGTGCAAATACCACTTTGGCCTCAGTAAGTGCATTATGCCCCTATGGTAAAAAAGGAGAGAGGTCAGCTTCAGCTCACCATTTAGTCCAACGAATCAATAAGTGCATCGACGTCGCCGAGAGGAGATCCCTGATCTCTCCAAGAGAAGGAGAGAATACACTGAAAATTCTGCCGCGAGAGAAAAGGGCAAAGTTTTTGCTCCATATTATTGTCTGCTTGGTTGCATTCCCTACATAGTGTGGCTCGTCTTTAATTCCCGTTTGTTTCCATTTAAGTAAGAAACAAATAGCGAACTACCTACAATTTATCCGGGGAACTGGTGATAAACAGCCTCATTACCTTTGCTGTAAGAATTCACCTAGAGTATGACTGTAACCGGAATTATACATTTTATAGATTGAAATGAATTTAACGTATTTTCTGCAAATAAAGTCACTATAAATTTAATAATCACAAGCTTTAATATGAGACTCTCTGTTCAGTACTTAGAATTATGAAAGCAGAAAGTCTTAAAGTTTTTTTTTTAATTCGAACATTTAACCATAGGACAAATAAACATATATGACATCAAAACTAAGTTACTAACTATAAAGTCGACATTTTTTGGAAACTTAAACTTATTCAGAACTCTGTACAGCTACGATCTTAAATCTAAAATTTTATTTCAAATTTATGTTAATTCTGCTTTTTGCCAATAAATTTAAAGTTCGTGAATTGCTTATACCTTTAAGAATGCATGTAGCTGTATTTCTCGTCTGCATTTAAATAAAAAAAAATTAATAATAAATAATAATATGAAAAAAATTTTAGTAAAAAGATTTTAATAGAAATCATTTGTATTCATTCATCAATTTTTCTCTTAACACCAATTTCAAGACATCAAGATACGAACAGATATATTTGAAATGTAGATTTAAACTTAAATGACCACAAAACTACATTAAAAAATTTAAAATTGGATGTCTAACGATGCCCAAGATAAAAACCAGCGACTTTCAAGACTTTGCTATAAATATCATGGTTCATCTTCTAATTTATCTTTACTTTCAGTGAAGGCACTGATAATAATAATAAACACCTGTAGGGATTGAGAGATCTCTGCCAATAAAGATTAAATTTCGTTTTACTTGATTACAGTAGTTTGACTATCCTCTTTATACTTGCGGTCACACCCTTATCCTTTTTAATGGTGTAGAGTCTTGGTCTCTTCTAGATGTGAACGTACCGTCGGATAATGATAATTAAATGGAAAGAACACATCACTACCGTTCTGAGAAGAAGAAAGAAGGGCAAATATATCATATACGAAGTAAGAAACGAACCCTATATGACAAGAAAACTGTCCAAGGAATGAGATTTTATAATACCGAATCCCAGGAGAAAATACGGACAAAGATCTATTGGCAAGAGAAGAATGTTTTGGATTATAAATTAAATATGTTGATAGCTAACCTCTGAAATGGAAAAGGCACATAAAGAAAGATAACTTTAAATAATATAATATAACTAAACATATTTTCTGCAGACTCTGGTAGTCAATGATATTTTTTGGAAGTTAAGGTTGGAAATTTTTTTTCTGTTTATTACAGTTGGACCAATATTACTTTTTTCCCAAATAGGTCAGTTCCGAATATTTCAATTGATTAAATGACTTTTAACAGTGGTCCTTAGCAGTCTCGCAAATATCAGGGTGTAAATAGGGCAAGATGCTGATAATTTCTTGGAAATTTAAAAGTTTTTATTAAATTTTTGAATTTTCAAATATTACACGTTCCTTAAAATGTATAAATTTGTAAAACGTGATTTTGACATTCTGAAACATTTATTGAATGTTTCAAATATATTTAGGATAGTAAAACTGTTCGAGCGCTTTCAAACTCCAATAGGAATACATACAATACAGGTAGTCACATCCATTCTTTAGTAACCCTCATTTTCACTACAAAGATCTTTAAATCACCAACTGTCGACGTTAATTGCTGATGGAAACTGAGCATATGAAGTGGTTCTTAGGCTGATATTGCACGGCCAGCATTATTTTAGTCTCGATTATAATTTATTGTCAATTTATTAAATTTATAAGAGAAAATGTCCATGATTTCCAGATGCCCAACATGTCGACAAATCACTAAATTATTGTAGTTCTGTCTAACGTCTAATGGTATGAGTAAAGCTTTTGATTTTGAGTTAGGAGGTCTCTGGTTCGATTTTCTTAGATTTAGAATGATTTGTATTTTTTATTTCACCGTATCGTTCAATTTAGCCTCAGTTATTTAGTTTTGTTTTAATAACGTAGCCTTATTTCCTTGTATATATTTTAATACCACCTTTTAGTTTCAGTTTTCATGATTATTGATAGATGTTATATTTTAAGATATATTTATTGCTAAATGGAGTTTCTAATGATTTACAAATATAGCTAAAGTTGTTTTGATTTCAACAGATATGATGTCCAGTCGATCGAAACATGTGGCATCTATCTTTCAACTTTCAATCACATACTTGTGAGACCTTGACTTCGGCTTATTGTAACTATTGATACTAGAAATATTGGACTTTTTTTGGAATTTGCTGAAAATTATTTTATCCATGTAACTCTGGCAAATATCGTATCCGTCCATTAAATAAGTAAATAGCTGTACGTGTATTTTAACCACAGCGAATAATCAGCCGGCTAGGATAGAGAAATCCTGGACGGCAGGCTAACTGATCATAACCTTAAGTGATGTGAAAATATCATCTGATGCAACATATAAAATATTTATTCAAAGCTCAAACATTTCTGCTTTATGCAAAGAATATCATTTTTTCTCAAGGTTTAGAAAATTTAAACGTTAACAGAACCTTTCAGGAATGATCCCTCTAACTGATTTCCTAAATAATCCCTATAACAAGGATATTTCTTCTTAGAGTTACTTTTATACTTACCTCCATACAGATTAACTAGATTTTTGGGTTAAACTAAGATGTAATATACGTAATTGTAAGCCAGAAAGATGATTAAAAATTATAAATACGACTTCCAATTTGGTGGTTCTAAAGCTGGTCATACAGATTGGTTGTTATCTTCTTATCATTATTCCACTGATACGATGATGATTTTTTGGTTTTTTGGCTTTGTGCTAAAAAAGCCAATGAGCAGAAACACTTGTCGACAAATATCATATTGAATTCTTTCGTTCAACTTCCCTTACTTCCGTTGTATCCCAAAATTCAAATCTTCTTTAGTCAATTAACTAACCACTATAAATTTTTTTTAAATATTCTCTGAACTTACGAAATATTCTTAGAACTTCGATATCTTTGAGATCTCCTAGTCTATAAGCTGAGCAAGTACTGTTTGTTTCAAGGCGCTTATCAATTTGTTGCACTTTCTTTTACTTTTACTCTCTGATTCAAACAAAATTTCTACTTCGCTTCACCTACCTTAATCTGACGGCTATTATCCATTAAAAAACCGTCTAAGATATGTTGAATTTATTTTAGCGTTCCACTTTTAGTATGATTGTATGCTAATATTATTTTATCTTATACGAAAAATATGTGATTATTTTGTGAATTAATTAGGAGAATCTAGTTTATTGAGGTTGTTTTTTGAGAAGAATGACAGTTGTTCCGTTATAAGAAACTATGAGAGAACTATAAGAAACTCTTACGTCACCTTTTATTAATAGGATATTGAGGTCTTTCTTTAATAGATACTACTAAAGAAGCGATTTATTGGTGGTGTTGATTTAAAAACGCAACACTCTTACTTTTATTTTTATTCAAATGGTAATAATTTTCTACGGTACTGTAAGAAAATAACTTCTCGAAAATGATATTAGTAGACTTATATTCATTAAAGAGAATTTAGCTGGTAAACTCTATCTACTTAGAGAATTAATAGATTTTTTTAGAGTAAGCGGAAAATTCTTCAGATACATTTATCGATGAGAGCCAGTTAAATGGCCACCACAATCAACTAACTTAAACGCTTTATATTTCTTTCTCCAGGAACATATAAGGTAGGTTTGTTTTTAAAATAAAGCCTTAGCCTACAAAAATAAAAGAATCATGATTTTTTCCATCATTTCTCGAAACGTTAGAGTTTCAGAGCATATTATGTTAATGTGTATAAAATAATAGAAAATATATTTACCACTTATTAAACTAAAATGTGTTAGAAATGGTAATTCATTACCCTTGTTTTTTCTTTTCTAGATGCCGTCTTCGCTTCGAAGGTTAGTAGTCGTTAGAGCCATTTCAATTTTTTAGACCGTAACTCTAGACAGTTTGTTGTTACTACAACTAAACCACACTCTAAGGTTTTTCAGCCATGAGATCCTTGCTCTCGATATCTTTCCTTGGATTTTTTCTTGCATGAAAACCGCGAATATTTGATATGTTTCCCCTTTCACGACATGTCCTCTAATCTTTCCAATAGTTTCCTTTTCCTAATTGTTTGAAGTATTTTTCTTTCTATATCATTACGTATCAACATCTCTGCATTGGATATTTTCCTTTCCCCATTATATCCTCTGTATTCGTCGGTGTAGCCTCATCAAATGCTTTAAGTATCTTCTCGCTAATCTTCAGCCTCTAGGCTTCCATTCTGTAGTATAATATGAATAGGATGTAGTACCTCTTGATACGAATTTTTAATTCTAGTTTTATGTTTCGGTAGCCAAAAAATTCCTTCATCTTGATATTTGTATTCTCCTAGTCGTTCAGTGGGTGGGTCCGAATCATATCTTATCCTATCAATATCTAATAGCACATATTTTCTTTTGGTTATGTACAATGCTTAGTTACAATGTCCTCCACCTCCACTTCCACTTGGCATCCCGAACAATGACCATCTTTTGTAGATGAACGGACACGTTTAAACTCATTTATCTGATTGTAAACAATTGCAAACAAACGAGAACTCTATCAAATTCAGCTCTAAATTCTTTCGGAGCAAAGCCTTTGAAATTAAAATATTTAATCACCTTTCGAATCTAACTTTTCTCCATTGTCATAAACAAAGATAAGTCATCTTAATATTTTCTGTAATATGTTGTAACGAAATTCGGGAAAACACTTTTATTGTCAACGTCAAAAACACTAACTCGCCTTGACTGTCGTTTAATTGTTTCCAAGGTAAAAACTGACTAAACAATTAAAACTGAATGAATTGTCACGAAGCGTGTCCTTTTTAAAACCCGATGGCACAGTTTCGAAATATTAAGAATTATCTTCATTGTTTTTGCCCAAAGAGACCAATAATTTTAGGAGAATACTGACAGTCAAAGCAAGCAAGTATAGAAATTCTAGAAAATTAGAACTACAGGGATTTACAATAATATAACCTAAATAACCTAAATTGGGGCCAAAATGGGGCTCTCGAACAAGATGAACTACTTAAAAACTAAACACTATAGATAAAAATAATAAACCAAACGTGAGTAGAACCCTAAAGAAACCCTACAAATCAACTTTAACTACAGAATACTAAAAAAAATTGTACAAAAACTAGGAGAATAATTAACGTATTTATATTTTCATAATAATATTTATCTACTGTGACGGTTTTGTCAAAGCTTGTTTTACATCATTTACCTTCGACATATATATAAATACGACAAATATTTGAACGGATACTGATTTGCTAGATTTACTTTTTACTATGATATAGATTTTTCTAATTTTTAACTTTATGCAATCGAAATTGTAGTGCTAGAAATGCCAATTTTCGTAGATCATCACAATATAGATCTCATCTATTTTATTAAAATGAAATACAATAAAAAACAAAATTTACCGTTACATACTTTTTGTAATTTGTTGTTCTTAAATTAAAAATAAAATTTAGTGATTTTGGATTTTCATTATAAATTTTGCTTTATTAGATATTGCGGATCTAAACGCTTCTATTTTTTTTTTTGTATTGTTCATATAGGTATAGGTGACCTTAATATTACTTTATTGAATAAACGTAACTATTTGGTTAATTTATTAAATAAACTTAAACTACATCAGACTTCTGCCATTTCTCCTAATTTTGTTTCTCTTTTGGATCTTTGTAATTGATGAAACTTTAGTTGAAGACTTAATAATTGTGTCGTTAAATATCAGTATAAGTATAGTAACTCTTGTGCTCTATTAACTCCAAATACAACACTAACTATTTGTTTTTTGCGGCTAGTAAAAGCTTTTGACACCATTAAATATTTTTACTTTTAAACATTATTGTAATATTTAATTAACTTTTAAATATTATTGTATACCTAACTATAAAATTAAAATAGGCGATGAGGTAATGACCAATGTCGAGACCAATATAGAAAATACAATATTAACATCAGACGACCATAACATATCAGCGCAAGAAGGTGATCCCAAAAAAATGCAGTCAGTGGATTGTGATGAAAGTAAATTTACATTACAATTTCTTAACCTAGTATTTTATTAAATAGTCAAATATTTCTCAGATTCTTTAGTTGAAAGTCCTGCTGATGATTCGGATCTAGATCCGAGCTATACGCCTGATGATGAAACTTTACGAATAAAAAGAAAGAGAAAATTCCATGATTGTACCTTCCCATTTTGGTGCGTTATTAGTATTTTTTTTATAGAATGTTTTGTAAAACCTAACTTTAATGCAGATTCAGATATTGGTACGGAAAGTCATGAAGGTAATAACGAGAACTCTCCAATAATAAAAAAAAATCTCAAAAGAAGAAAAGAGCAAAAACAGAAAAGCAGGAAATAGAATACCATTTAAAAAAGTATCATGTTTTGTACGCATGTTCTTGTAAAAAAAAAATGTGCAGATCAGTTTTCAGATGAAAGACGATACGAAATTTGCCAGACATTTTGGAAACTTACTTTTGGAGAAAGGCGTCAATATTTTAATGCACACATAGAATTTAAAACATTTAAGCAGAGAAAAACCGACAGTAATAATAAAAGGCAGTGCTCACTTTCTTATACTATGGACAAATCTGATGGGACGAGAGTTCAAGAATGCAAACTTATGTTTTTGCATACACATGGATTAAATACTGACGGCATGATAACTGAATTTAAGAGGAAACAAAATGTATCAAAAGGGCTTGATATTGTTACTGATAAACGTGGAAAGTCAACGCCTTCAAATAAGAGAGACGGAGAACTATTTAAGCAACATATAGAGTCTTACAATCCACAAGTTTCCCATTACAGGCTCTCCCATGCTCCTAATAGAAGATATCTGCCTTCGGATTTAAGTGTAACATCTATGTGGAAAGACTTTTTTGAACATCATGAAAAGGTCTCGTATGAAAAATATCGACATGAGTTTAATTTGTTAAATATCGGGTTTGAGCAACCCAATCAAGACGAATGTAGTGATTGTATATTACATAAAGAACACGAAAAAATCTCTAAAGAATCAAAAGAATCTTGCACTACATGTACCGATTTTGACAAACATCATTTATTGTATGTTGAAGCAAGAAAGGCTTACGAAGATGACAGGGATAAAAAAAGATATCCAAATTCATTTGGAGTTTATAGTGTTGACATGCAAAAAGTTCTCCTTTTAACAAAATGTCTCTAAAGTCGTCTGTTTTTGTCAGAAAGTTAGTTGTGTTTAACGAAACATTTGCTTCGCTGCTAAACAATGGGGAAATTATTTATGTTTTGTGGCATGAAGCCATTAGTGGTAGATTAGCAGAGGATGTGGCATCGACTTACCTTGCAGTAATGCAAAGAGCCTCTGCTGATGTAGAATACTACATATTTTGGTGCGAAAACTATAGTGCCCAAAATAAAAATTGAAGGCTTTATGCTGCATTCGTATCTATTGTAAATTCTAACTGGGGACCAAAATGCATAACAGTTAAATATTTTGAAACAGGTCATTCTTATATGAAAGCCGATGCTGTTCACGGCCAAATAGGCAAAGCGTTAAAGAAGAGAGCTAACGTTTACGACTTGAATGAATTAAATGAACTTATTCTTACAACATCAAGAAAAAACAAAAAAAAACAGCTTATGTCTTATGAAGAGTTTTATGAATTTAAAGAAGGGGCAAGGCAAAAGAAAAAAGCAGATGAAACAAAGCCATTGTTAAACGAAGTTAAAGTAGCAGAATTTCGAAAGGGTTCCAAAAATTTATTTTTCAAAAAAAATCATACGGATTTGGAATTTATTTCATCTGATTTTTTAAAACCCAAATATAATTTAAAATTACAAGATGTAAAAAAAAATAATAGGGGTATCAACCGTGATAAAAAAAAATGCATTCTTAAAGATTTAGTGCCATCAATGCCCCCCGGTAAAAAAAATCTTTTGAGAAATACTTCCAACTTCGGAAACTCTTCTGACTTGCTTTCAACGCGAAACTGAATTACCAAGTCTAGTAATAGTTACCAAAGATTAGTATTACTTTTTTGTTACTATCAAGCTTTAGAATTTTTATTTTGTTCTATTTTGGCTGTTTTTCTTCGGTTTTCTCAAAATATACAGGGTGTATCAAAAGTGATGGATCAAACTCAAACAGGAGATAGAGGGAGTCATTTACAATCAAAATCACCCCTTATGTTGTTATGCAATTGTGAATAGGTTAAAAGTTATAGCCATATATGTGTATTTTTTTAATTCCAGCACCTTTGTCAAATAAAAGCTTTTAAAAAAATTATACAGTTGATCAAACAATCTGTTTTTTTTATTGTACCTTGAAATGATGTGCCTCTCCAACAAAAATATGTTTCTTAAACATTACTTTCTAAGAGCACTAGAAAAACAATTTTTTTGGACTTTTTACAACTAAATAAGTTTAACTTTGATGCCATTTTTTTGCGAAGAAAATATAAGACATACGAGTGACCCTGAACCTTAAAAACTTCTTTAAATCATACTGATTCCAGCAAAGTACTTGAATAGATTATTAAAATTTCTTATTGTCTAATTAAATTTTTATTTTTTTAAGAAATAAGCAAAAAAAATATTCCATGGCTAAATCAATATTTTGCTTTATTATTTTACGAAAAAATAATAAAATTAATATAGTAAAGTGTCTCAAAAATGTTTAAAAATACATAAGTATGTCGACTTCTAATACCAATTTATCTGCGGTTATTTTGAAGAATGTTGATTTGTCGTGTTTTTTGTCGTAAACAAAATTTAAAAATAATTTAAAATAGGTAGTGTTGTGTTGTCCAGGTATTGGCTAAGTACATACAATTTTGTATTATTTATACAACTGAACACATAATGCCTTATACCGTCCGTGAGTATGCAGAAATGCATTATGTTTATGGATTTTGTAATGGAAACGCTCGAGCGGCTGAAAGGGAATATCGTGAACGATATCCTGACTACAGGGTCTTTCGGCCGAAGATGACATCATTGAAATGGCATTAAAGGAACCTTCAACTAGTGTTCGCCGCATATCAAGACGGTCTGGTATTCCGAGAACAACAGTACACCGCATTCTACGAAGAAACCAGTTACATCCCTATCATGTAGAACGGGTTCAAGATCTATTACCGGGTGATTATGACAAGAGGTTGGAATTTTGTAGAGAAATGCTTCATCGTAATAGGCAGGATCCACAATTTTTTAACAAAATTTTATGGTCAGACGAATCTAGTTTTCAGAGGGCGGGAATATTTAATATTCACAATTTACACCACTGGGCATATTTTAACCCCAGAATTGTTAGAAATGACCGCTTTCAACATCAATTTAGTGTGAACATGTGGAGTGGCATTCTTAACGGTTCATTAATTGGGCCGTTTGAACTACCAGCCAGATTAAATGGTGAAATCTATAGGAGATTTTTAGAAGAAAACTTACCTGTTTTACTTCAGGATATTCCATTAAATATTCAATCAATGTGGCTGCAGCACGATGGAGCGCCCGCCCATTACAGCCTTCAGGTGAGACAGTTTTTAAATGAGGCCTACCTTGGTCGTTGGATTGGACGGGGAGGTACAATTCGTTGGCCACCGCGCTCCCCCGACCTCAATCCAATAGATTTTTTTCTATGGGGGTACTTTAAGGAGTTGGTATACGCCAGGGAAAATCGTAATGAGGAAGAGCTACGCCACCAAATAATTACAGCAACTAGATTAATTACCCAAAATGAACGTTCATTCAGAATGATTAAGAGAAATTTTATACGCCGATGTAGGTTATGCATTAGATTTCGCGGCAGACATTTTGAACACTTATTGTAAATGATAGCAAAACTATCATGTAAAACAATAAACCATTTTCTAACGTTTTTTATACCTTATTGCAATCCACCAACTCAACAAAACACAATTATTTATTTTAAAAAAATGGTAAATATTGATTTAGCCATAAGATTCTTTTTTGCCTCTTTTTTGAAAAACTCAAAATTTAATTAGCCAATAAGAAATAATGTATTTAAGTCATGCCTTGCTGGAATCGGTATGAAACGTAGAAGTTTTTAAGCTACAGGGTCACTCTTATGTCTTACATTTTTGAGAAAAAAATGGCATCAAAGTTAAGGGTACATATTTTTAAAGTTGTAAAGTCCAAAAAGAAATTTTTTTTAGCTCTTTCGAAAAGTAATATTTAAAAAAATATTTTTATTAGAAAGGTACATTACTTCTAGGTAAAAAGAAACAAAAAAACGCATTGTTTAATCCACTGTATAATTTTTTTATAAGCTTTTATTTGACAGTGTGCTTCAATTTAAAAAGTACATAAAAATGGCTATAATTTTTAAACTATTCACAATTGCATAACAACATAGGGGGTGATTTTGATTGAACATGACTCCCTCTATCCTCTGTTTGAGTTTGATCCATCACTTTTGGGGCATCCTCTATAATTTTGTATAAAATTGTCGTTTTCTTTAAACATTTTTTTTGTCTCAAAAAGATAGAAAATTTTGTCATAGCAACTCAGCATACTATTATTTTCCTTAGTAACACTACTAAACGAGATACTACTTTAAATACAGCATCTGTAGGTACTATTTGTTTCCTTTGCAAAATTACAAGCTTGGATATAGCAAATCAAGATACTATTTTATTCCTTGGCATTATTACGATTTTGCTGACAGAAAAAAATAGTAAGTCCTATAAAAGCTAAGCAAAAAGGCGCCTAAAACAGGCGCCAAAATAGAAAATAAAGTAAGAATTAGAAATCTCCAATTTAAAAACCCCTAGAAGCTAAATCCCAATCATGTCACTATACAGGGTGTCCCAAAAAAGAGTGTCAAGCGAGCGCCCAGAGATAGAGCAACCCTAGGAGAATCCGAATCACCCCCATGTACTTTGTATATAATCCGATTTTTTTTAGTTTAGGAGTTATCACATTTTTTGTGATTTTTTAGTATTATTCGACTTTTATGCTTATTTTTGCTATATTCATAGTAAATAGGTAAGGCGAATGCCTAATTTTTATTTTATTATTTAGATAAAAGTTGACTCTGACAAGAACAAAGATAATTTGATCCAGAAATTAAAATATTGCTTACAAAAATAAATAAATTGTGACATAAAAAACAAAAGTAAAAAAAGTTCAACAAAGTTAAAGGCGTTTTAAAAATTGGGGTGATTCGGATTCCCCTAGGGTTGCTCTTTCTCTGGGCGCTCGCTTGACACTCTTTTTTGGGACACCCTGTATAAATAAAGAAATGGCTAATTAAAACATTTAAATTAGATTTTGTAAAAATGTTGCAAAAATGACTTACTATGTTTTACCATTTCACGGGAGAGCTGCCATGATATCCCACAACATGTTTTTCAAAAAGTCCGTCAGGAATTTGAACATCGCCTATATCATTGTTTGATCAAAAACGGGCAATATTTTGAACACTTATTGAAATAAAAGCTGATATTTTCATGTTTTTGTTTTCTATTTGAACAAATTAATATAAACAAAGATTTTTCTAATTTTCTCGAAAACGAATCGACCGATTTAAGAAAACCAAACGTCAAAATAAAAGACTTCGAAAGACCTTTTAAACAATTTTATTATACTCGATATCCCTTGCCATTTAAAATTTTTAAGGAGATGAACCTGGGGAGCAGAGAATGAAAGGGTGTGAAGTAATTTTAGGTTAGAAAGTTGTCCCCCTTAACAAACCTTTTGACCTATTTCGGCGTTTTTTTTTTAAACAGTGGTTTTCGATAAATCCGTGGTGGGAAGTTTTCAAATGAACACCCCGTATATCTATTATTCCTGCTTTTTTTAATTGTTCAATAAAATTAGGTCATGTCAACCGAGCAATCATTTTAAGGATCCCTTTACGACCGAACCTAACTAAACTACTTACTTCCGTAAATAAAATTTTTCAAGTTTTCCATTAGTTCTGAAACTTTAAAAATTAGAAGGTCGTTATTGCATAAACCGGTTCAACTGATTTCTAGTTTTATTTTCAGCTGCTAACCGATAACATTTTAATTTCAATCTGTTCATTGGTTATTTTATCCTTTTTCTCTTCAGGTTATTATATTGCATCACCTTAATTAATAGACAATATAATAAAAAGGAACGTAGGTCATAGAATATTAAACAAATAATATCACAAGTAATTGGTTGAAAACAGGAAACAGTTAATAATGTTTATTTAGTTATTGGTCACCAATTAATAAATGGTGAATTATAAGTAGGCACAAAATCCAAGTATTTATTTCTTACGTTAAAATAAGTCATTTAATCCCAATTTACCTTAATCCGAAATTAGGTAATATGTAAAAAAAGGAGCTCGAGTTATCAGAATTTCTATAATAAACAATATGGTTTTCATACCACCTGGTTTTGTGAAACAGTTCTTATATTTACGTAATATATTATTAACTCTCTTGAGTTAAAGAGTTATTATTATGTTAATATTATTGCTCTGTATTTTCAACAAGCCATTGAGGTAGTTTTCTATGCTAAGCTCAGAAGTAAAATAATTAAGATAAATATAGATAAGGAACTCTTTTATCTCAGATATCTCTATCTTAAATATCTCGGTGTAAATCTGACTTCTACTCAACCATTTACTGTGAATATGTTAGTTTCGTCAAGAATGCGTGACAAGAAATTCTGAGGCTTACGGAATTAAATAAAAGATGTCATGAGAAAAAAATTAAATATATTTTTTTTAATATCATCCTAATTACCATTTTATACTAATATTATCACTAATCTTATTATATAAGATGTGCTTTATCTTTAAAGTTTATATACCATCTCGTTTATAAATCAATTTATGAAAAAATTGTACTCATCTATTGAAGTTAATTTTTGTAAGACTAAAATAAAGAATATACTTTCCAAAATAGCTTTTTATAAGGAACTAGTTTCATTACCTAATCAGCGCGAGAATATTCATTATTATCATCCTTTTAGAATGAGTACATGTGGAGCCATCTCGTAATCATGCTTTAAAACGTGAATTAAGGTCCCTGAATTTGAAAATGTGAACCATTCAATCAAATAATATATACAGGTATCACCTTTGTATTAGCAAATAATTAAACACACTTGTACCAACGTCAATTTAAATTCCTGCCTAATCTTTCGAAAGCCGTTTTTATTTCTTAGAAGGTTATATAGAACGTCATGTCTGACTGTCTGATTTAGTGAAATTTTTTTACTAAATCCTTTATCTAATCTAACATTACTTGCATTTTATTTGAATATGATAAGGATAGTATAAAATATTATTATTTTTTAATAGTTTATTTTTCTGAAGGTCAAGAAAAATAAACTTGAAATAGAAATATAAAAAATATTTATCCTTGGAAGGCTTCCATTTGTCCCTTCAGGACCTTGGACGGGTCCATGTGGATTAGGACTTTTCTACCTATTTTTTTGTATCATATGCTTCAATTAACTCACTAATTAAGTCACTGTAGCTAAGGCCGTGTAAAGTCCGATCATTATGAAAATTAGCTTTTTTGGGAAGAGGCCTATTATATTGCAGTACACCAAAATCGTAAAAATATTTTATACGGAAAATGTCAAACAATTAGACTTTTACTGCATATTTTAAAATCATGTTCATTAAAATTTGTTTAAGAAAACAAAGGTAAAAACTCCAAGTCATGGTCTCATTAGATATACATAATTTTATAAGCTACAGGTGTTTCGCTCCTATCGGAGCATCATCAGGCGTAGATCTACACCTACCCATATAACATTATTACTATAACATTACCATGTCTGATTTGAACCCATGCCAGCTAAAACCTACAAAATTATAACAACTAAACCATGTCACTAAAATAAAATTAATAATATCTAAATTTGATGTTTCATAGCATAGTAAAATAAAGAAAAAACCTATGAATCCTGACTGAGAAAGTTTTTTTCTTCTCACATTTTTATATAGACCTATCTCAGAGTTTGCTTTCTTGGCAGGATACCTATTTCAGTAGTCCAAAATCGTAAGAATAATTTACACGTCAAAATGTCTCTCTTAAAAATTAGTTTAACGTATATTTGTATATTTTTAGATTTTCGATAAGGGCTAATAATATGTATTTCCCGTATTACAATTTAGGCTGACAAAGTAATAAGTAACAGTAAAAATGTAAATCCGTATTGGTAAATGCACCACATAACCATAAATCCTTCAACTGTGAAGATATCGACGGCTCCGTATCCACATTACAATACTTTCAAGGGCCGCAATCTGTTTTAACGGTTCGGGTTGCACTTTCCTATTTTTCAACCTTGAAACAATTGATTTTATTAAAATATCAGAGTTAAACAAAACGATTTGTAGGAATTTATAGAATTTTATTACTAAACCAATTACCAGTCTGTTAAATAATTCATAATTTCGTTATGTCAAGGCCCCATCGCGGGTGAGCGTCGGCGGTGTCAGAATTTTTTTTGCGCGCGATTTAACGACCGCTATAATTTTTTATTGTAAATGGCGTTTCCTTATTAATAGGGAATGCTCACCAGGTTCTATTGCGGTGTTATTGTTTAAACGCGTTACTTAATGCGACGTGGTTTAATTTTACATAACAATTTAACTTAGGCATATAAAAAAAGGTTAACTTATTATATTCTCCTTTTGCGCGCAATGCAAAAATCAATATAAAATATTTTTTTTTAAGAACTAGTAATTAATTATTCTTATTTATCCCTATATCAAGAGAAATTGAGTTAAAGCCAATTTTCTCAGTCAAAATATTAGGAACAGCAAACGATCGCAACGAACGCATCAATGTTACGGAAAATGAATCCCCATCATATTGGCTAAGTTCTTGATGTTCTTGATCACACCGCTTTGAAGAAATTTCTCTATGGACAGAAAGTTCAAAAATTGACAAAACAATGCAATCAAATATCAAAAAGGGTAACATATCTGACTCTAGGAACAGACCACATAACACAACGTACGCCATCAAGTACCATCATTAAGAATATACTCTTTCTTGGTGTAGTCTGTTTTATGCATTTTCATGTATTCACTTACTCTTTGGGAAGATTTATGCATATTTGATGATTCTGACCATATCTCTAATATCATATAATGCTTGCAATATGTGCATACAGGACCAGACTTAAAGCTGCGATGCAGCTGGTAATCTTTATTTTCGTGAACTATTTATTCCTGTTCTAAAAGTAAATAATTTTATTAAAGAATTGAACTTAGTTTATTCATTAATATAAGCAGTGATCTTATTATCTTATAAATTTTTAGAAGGATTTAACCCCAAGCCCATCCGATAGGATAAACACGTAGCACCTGGGCATCCTCTTTAGGTTCAAACTTATGTCCAGCTTCGATAATATGGTTAGCGAAAGAAGAAAAAGTATTAGTATTAAACTTATTGACACTATTTTCGACTAATTTAGTATGTTCTTTGTTTTAATAATTATCCTTCTGCTTTGACCGATGTAGCACTTATTGCAGTCAGGATGAGAACATTATTCCGTAAAGTCCAGATCTGTGAGTGACCGGAATCTTGTCTTTTGTATTAACAAGATGCTTTGGCGAGCAGTTTGAGGTCCCTATGTAGCATTTTAATTTTCTATTAGAAATAAGGAAAAATTTGCAATGCTACAAACCTGTTGTTTTATATAATATACTTGAAAATAATAAATTACTTTATATACAGGGTGTTTCTTAACCTATACGCATAAACTTGGGAAATTATTGCTAATGATAAATAATGACTAATAGCGAAAAAAAAATTAAGTAAAATATTTTTAGTTTCTGAGATAATTCTTTTTTTTTTCACAAAAATATAATAACTTTATCAGGCGGAATTTTGTTTTCAAATTAAGAAGTAAACAAGCCCGGATGATGTTTATTATGTTTAGTAGTACCTACTTTGCTATCAGTTGATACAGTTGTGGTCGAATTTCATTTTTTATTAAAATTATGCCGCTAATGGACTAATAAAAAACTAATGGACATGTAACTGGCTTACGGGGAATCAAGACAAAACAGTGTGGCTGCAGCTAATCTTTATGCACAAAGGTTTCCTCATAGGTATCATCCGTCGCGTGAAGCTTTTTTGCGTGTGGTTCAGCGGGGTAGAGAAACTGGAAATTTGCGGCCGAGGCCAGGGCAACATGGTGGAGCCATGCATGGAGACCTAGGCGCATTTTAAATCTGGAGAATTTGATTTTAGATATCATAGAAGAGCATCCTGACATAAGCACTAGAACAATTGCAACGCAATTTCGATTATCACCAGTCACAGTTTGGCGAATTTTAAGGCATGAATTACTGTAGCCATTTCACGTCCAAAGGGTACAAGCTTTACTTCCAAGGGATCATGCGCCTCGAGTAAACTTTTGCGAGTGGTTGTTACATCAGGAGCAGTTAAACCCAAACTTTACCAGGAACATTTTAGCTACGGGTGAAGCAATTTTCACACGCAATGGTGTTCACAATTTTCGCAACACGCTTTTTTGGGCAGTTGAAAATCCGCATGCCTTTCGGCGAACAAACTTTCAACAACGATTTTCAGTAAATGTGTGGGCTGGAATTGTAAACGGAATACTTATTGGCCCTTTCATTTTGGACAATCGTCTAACTAGTGCTCTTTATTTAAAATTCTTGCGACAAAATTTGCCGGTACTCCTTGAAGAAGTCCCTCTTCACATTAGGCAGAATTTGTGGTTTCTTCGCGATGGTGCTCCACCACATTTTGCGCGACCAGTGCGACGGCATTTGGATCGAATGTGCCCCGAACGATGGATAGGCCGAGGTGGTCCAATTGGATGGCCTTCTCGATCACCCGACCTTAATCCGCTTGACTTTTATTTTTGGGGCCACCTAAAATCTCTGGTGTATGTAACCGAAGTTGACAATGAACAAGAATTAAAAAATCGGATATTTGCTGCCGCTAAGAAATTCGACTACAACCTGGATTAGCTGCTGTCTGCAACTCTTGGATTAGGCGTGCTCAATTATGTATTGAAAGTCATGGAAATAACTTCGAACAGTTACTATAATAGTTAAATAAACATTTATTTTGGAGAATTTACGTTTTTTTTTTAATTTTAAGTAATAAGTCGTTTAGCTCCGTAACTAAAACTATTTTACTAAATTTTTTTTTCAGCATTAGTCATTATTTGCCGTCAGCAATAATTTCCCAAGTTTATGCGTATAGGTTAAGTAACACCCTGTATAAACAAAATATTTGTAAATAATATAGAATAAGGCAGACAAGTCTAGTAAATAAAATATTTAATACCTTAACTTTAATCTAACTATAATATATATTAGGATAAGTCATTTTCAGCATTCTTCAATTAATAAAATGTTCCTTTTGCAAAATTTATTAATTAGATCCAGGTTCAAGTACTGCATTTTATTTACATACTCAACTGGTACCATACATTAGAATCCAAAAAAGACCCAATTTTTTGCTAAATATCTCAACATCGACGCGAGGCGATTCTGGTTCTCGGATGTCGTATAAGTCTAAAAATCTCCGAAAGATCTGTGGTCACAAGATTGGTTGCAATTTTGTCAAAAGTCCCAATACCTAAATTGGGGTCACCTGAGCCCTTTTAATTCTTTAAAATGTGTTTATAAATCCCTTTGTTATGTAAGCTTTGCCTAGAAGGTAATCTAGTGACATAATTGTTTGGAATTTGTGCCCTTTTGAAATAATGACGTCACGTGGTTTTGATAAAGTTTTGCCCTTTTCTTACGGCTATTTTCTTCCCTGTAGTAGAATTTATCAGCATATTTGATTATCCTCGATCGACCTACGACCGATATTAAAACATTTGGCTAGTTTCTCAAGCTGGATGTTTATCTATTAAGGGTAAGTCACTTTTCATTTTTCCATTTCTTTTATCTTTTTTTAGTAAAAGACTTATGGACAATATTACTTACAAACCAGTATACCGTGTTTCTTTCTTAGATTTTCATGTCTCTTTTACTGTCCTTTTGCTGTGCATTTTAGTACCAAAATTTGACCACCTAAAAGATCTTGATCACCTTTATTGCGCTTCTAGAATTTTCTGGAATGGCGTAGAACAGCAGAACCCTTCCGGTATTATCCCAAGTCTTTGATAGGATCCAAACAAATTATTTTATTAATAATCCGGTAAAAATTAACAAAAAGGTTCAAACCTAAATTCTATAAATTTATTAGGTATATTATTTATTTATTATTATTGATTTTTAAAATCCCGTTTAATTACTTGAAATCTTATTTATTTGTTTCAATATTTTTAAGTTTTTTAAGATTAAAATTAAAGTTAAGATTGTAAAAAACTGCTTCGTAACGTTTCTAGTTTTTATTGATAAAACAGTAAAAAGGTATTTATTACCAAATTGCGCAAAAACCCTAAAAATTTATGAATTTTCCCTAGTTCCTTGCGTTAACAATATATTTATTTTTTAATTAAAATGTCTATCAATTTTTTGCAACTAGCCGGTATTTAAAACTGTATTTTTATAATTAATAGTATTTTGATTTTTTTATTAATAATTAGTTATTTAAAATACCTTTATGTGTTATATAACACTACGGATAGTGTATGTTGTAGAATAGGTATAGTTCTGAAAATTCCGTATTGGTTTAAATAATATATAGATTTCTATGAGGATTAAATATTGATTTTGGGATAAATTAGAAGCATTTACTTTACAACAAAAAAGAGGATAAATTATCAATAAGACTCGATAAAAAAAGCAATAATTAGGTTTTCTTGATTTTACTAATTATCATTTATAAATAAATTTCCTTAAAAAATTAGATGAATAATAAAATTAAGTGGCGTCCAACTTTTATAATTAGGGTTTTTCATTTAAATGCCTACAGCTTAGTGCCGACAAAAAGCTGCCATGAACCTTTGCTAAAACATTTAATTTTCCACTACAATTTTTATGAATATTTTTTACCACCTGATTTAATTTCTTTTTTAGGTATTCGCCTTCTTTAGCGTCTTTGCAAAGAAGCTTCTTATTTAAGAATTTATTTAGTTAGGATATCTGTTATTTCTAGCTATCTGATAAATTGTGTCAAGTTCTTTCTAAAAATTGTTTAAAGAAAGAGGAATGTTCACTTCTGCGTCATCCTTCACCCAGTCAACACGTGATCATTCTTTCCTTTCCTATCCTTCCCTAAACCCTTTCCTACCCCTTGCCAGTAGTAGCTACACCTATTCATGCCGATACCCAGACCGAATGAGGCATCGTGGGAGAAGTGTCACCATGCATTTCAGTATTTTTTATTTTATTTCAAATTGTGAAAATTATCTATTCGGGGAACAGAGACATAGCCGACGGTTTTCCCGAATCTCCAAATCGTGCTGGCAGATTGCTTCCGTAAAAACCCGTGAAACAATGAATTAAACGAAGCAAATTTTTTGTTTACTTTCAAATTTTATTTTCAATTAGTACTTGTTCTTTTAATCTTAAAATTTGTCTTAAAACAATATCTATTAAGAAACTAATTTTAAAATAATATGAGTAGGCAAATTAAAATTTAAAAAAAGGCACTCATGGATTTGAGATAAACAATCTTCAGTAGGAATGCTAGGAAAAAGGTTAGAAATATCAAATGAAACTAGGAAAGAGCTAGAAGATATTTAAATTATGGGTTAGTTTAAATGAGTTTCTTATAGAGAATGGATTGGTAAACTTATTTAAATGTGTCAAAATGGATATTAGCCAAAAGGATAGCTTTAAAGCAAGTGAGTCACTATATGAAACTACAGATCTAATGAAACAATTCTTCTTATGCATTTTTGAAAGTCAATAGAGTAATGAAGTTGCTGAGTTTATGGAAATGAGTTCTTACAGCTGTACATATAACTGTTTGAATGTTAAGGCACAAGTTTTGAAAAGCTGTTATAAATGATGTAATATATATGATTTATTTATTTATTTATAATCTTTTAAGGATACAAACAGGTAAACCTACAACAGTATCCACATCAAAATGTATACTAAGTTAACTAAAAACTAAGAAATACTAACTAAAAAACCAAAAAAATTCATCAAGAAAATTTTACCTACTTTTGAACTTATATAAACATATAAAAAAGAAATGTTTTCTTAAACTTAAATATCTAAACCTCTGACAGAAGGGCGCTTTTAATTATTTGCTTCAGTTTTATTTCAGACAGGTTGAAAAAATCCAAATCTAAATCAGAATATAAAACATTGGCCTCACGCATCATCCTTATTATAGGAGAATTTTGAGCATGCAAAGTGTGTCTAAATGGGACCTTGAACAAATGATTTACCCTAAATGCTCTTGGCGCTATATTAAATGAGATTTTGCTTAACAAATGAGGAGACTCTACTTTACCTGTTAATATTTTATAAAGAAACATAATATCAGATAAAATCCTTCGATCCTAAAGAGTTAATTTCTCACAATTGCTATACTAGTAGGCTGAAGCTGGCTACCATATTTGAATAAAAATGACTTCAAAAACCTTTTTTGTACCCTTTCGATTGCGTCTTTATAAATTTGATAATAAGCACTCCATATTATTGAAGCAAAATTAAGCTTGCTGTGTACATAAGCATAATAGAGTGTTAAGTATGTATTTGGATTTAAAAATAAGTTAGATTGTCTATGTATGAAGCCCAACATTTTAAAACTCTTTGAAATTGTTAAATCTAAATGTTTTTCAATTGTAAGTTTATTGTCAAGTGTCAAGCCCAGATCTCTAACCTCGTTTTCTCTATTTGAGGCACTGTTACCAATTCTGTAATTGTATTGAATTGGATTTCTATTTCTAGTGAAATTGATAACATTACATTTATTTGAATTTATAAACAAGTTATTTTTAAGACAGTATTTATGAAATTGATCTAAGTCCTTTTGCAGCAATTCACAATCGTGCGGAGTTTTAATTTGTTTGTAAATTTTAAAGTCATCGGCGAATCCAAGAACCATAGAGTTTGAAAAACAAAGTTTTACATTATCAAGATAAATAAGAAAGAGCAGAGGTCCTAGATGGGATCCTTGCGGTACCCCAGAGGTAACTTTCATATTCATAGATTCAACCTTATTTACCAATTCAGAAAAAGTACGACCTCTTAAATAGGAATCGCACCAGTCCAGAAAAATGCCATCCACACCGACTCTTTTTAATTTATATTTCATTATGGTATGATCAATTTTGTCAAAGGCTTTACTAAAATCGGTGTAGATAGCATCCACCTGAACTCCGCTATCCATGTTTTCTCTAATGTATTCCGTATATTCAAGAAGGTTAGATTCAATGGATTTATTTGGTAGAAATCCATGTTGCTCAGAAATTAGTAAACGTTTGACAACATTAAAAATATATTTATAAATTATTTTTTCAAAAACCTTGGCAAAAATACAAAACTTACTTATTGGTCGGTAATTGTTAATTACGTTTTTTTCATTGTTTTTAAATATTGGAATGACATATGAACGTTTCCATTTATCCAGAAAAACACCGCACGACAGTGATTGATTAAAAATTAAGGTCAGGGGAGGGGCGAGACCCATTGCACAACCCTTAACAAAGAAGGATAGAAAATTATCTGGGCCTGCGCCCTTTTTGGGATCAAGTGTTTTTAATGCTTCGAGAGTTTCAGATATAGAAAGATAAATAGAATGTAAAAAATTGTTATTAGTATTTAAATCATCTCTATTATCGTATACCAAAGAGCTGGGTCTAACGAAAACACTCTCAAAAAACTCCGCAAACATGTTAGAGATATCTGGATTGTTCGAGGACTCCCTATCCATATATTTCATTTTAGCTGGGATACCTGAGCCTTTTTTATTTATAGAAACCATTTTCCAGAATTTTTTACTATCATGCGGAATATCACTTTCTAAGGATTGTACATAATTCCTTAAATCATGTTTTATAAGTTTTTTAGATCTAGTCCGCAAAAGCCTAAAAGTATTGTAGTCAGAAATATTATTGTAGATTTTCAATTTTTTGTGGAATTTATTTTTTTCTTTTACAACCTTTATTGTGGCCTGTGTAAAGTAAACTGGAAAACGTGAATTTTTCGTACGATGGGTACCTTCTCTTCATCAATTTCATTTAAAATATTATAAAAAGTGTTTAAATTATGATTTAAGGAATTATTAGAAATATTTGGCCACGGTTTGTTTTTTAATACATTATTTATCTCCACATAATCTGCCTGGTTAAAATTAAAGTAAGAAAGTGATTTATGTTTTAAAATTTTTATATGGTTAACCTGAAAGTTAAATTCAATGGCCTGATGCTTAGGGTCCTTCACAATCAAGGGGCTATCGCAATGCAACAAATTTGAAACACATTCTTCATTACATAATATTAGATCTAATGTATTATTACAATCATTTTTGAGGTAATTAAATTGTATTAGACCTGCAAATGAAAGATTTTCGATGATATCGAAGTATTCCTTAGATACTTGAAAAGGGGTTAAAAATAAATTATTGTTTTCCTTTTTCCATCGTACAGTTGAACAGTTCATATCACCCCAAACCAAAATTACATTGATTTAATGATTCTAATTTAGTTGAAAAATATGAATAAGCATTAATGTCCTTAGGAGGGAGGTAAACATAACAAACAAAAACGCAAACATTCCCCACACTAAAATTAATCCACACATCCTCAGCTTCACTGAAAAAATGGCACACGGCGACTGCTCCCAAATCTTTTTTAACCGCTATTACCACACCACCCCAATCCTTTTTTAAAGAAGCACTAGATTCGCAATCTCGGCGGAAAACATCATATTTATCTAGATCTATAAATTCAAAATCGGATATATTTCCGTTAAGCCAAGTCTCATTTATACAAATTATGTCGTAGTTTGATGATTCGATGCTAATTTTAAGATCTTACTATTTAGTCCTAAGACCTCGGGTATTTTGAAAATAAATACTAGTACTATGACGAGAAAAAAATGTATATAAACGAATAATAGTAATTGATATTGAATGTAATAAAAATTAAAACTTTTATTGCCAAGAGATCAATTATTACTTAACTGATCCAATACTGAGGAGTCTTTGACATATATAATTTTGGACTTATCATTTTTGCGTAGAAGAATGTTTCCATTTTTGGTCCAGACAAACCTAAATTGGTGCTCCCTGGCAAACACCCTTGTATTCTTCAATAAAAGCTTTTTTACCGAAGTGAGATTTTCATTAACAAACACAGGTTTTACCTTACCAGGCAACAACAATCCGGGCTGAGACCTGTCCACGGTAGAGCGGATTTTATTCTTCACCGCACCCAAAAAGTTATCTTTATCAATACGAGATACAAACCTAGCCATAATGGGTTTTGGGATATCTGAGTTTCGAGACGGAATTCGATGAATATAATTAACTTTGTTTAGGTCGAATTTGAACCCCACTGCAGAGAAAATACCTTGCAACTCCGTGACAAGATTTTCATTTTGGATTTCAGGCAAATTATGGATTTCCACATTATTTTCCCTGTGAAACTGTTCCATGTTTTCGATTTTATTACTGAGAACAGTAATTTCCGCTTTGAGGGCCTGGTTTTCTTCCTTTAAGTGATTAACAGTTTTATTGGTTTTGTTTAAACTGTCGATAGTTTTCTGAAAATCAGTCATTTTGTCCGAGCAGAACGTTACTGACTCACGAATACGTCTCAGTTCCATGATAGACATATCTAGAAGTTGGGTTATTGGGTAACACATAGAAATCATCTGAATTAAAAAGTTGGACTTTTCCATAATTTTTTATAACAATTACCTTTGTTGTCTTAAAGTTAAAGCACTATATTTTTCTGCATCTAGGCAATTTCCATTAATACCTGGATTGGTGGCCAGGAGATGAGTTATTAATTGATTTTCTTTTGATGCGGCTAAATGTAAAATAGTTTCCTGATTATGATCTTTTAGTTTTATTTTTAGATCGACACAATTTCGCTCTAGAACAAAAATCAATTATCAATCTGGACTAAATTGCTCAATAATAAGGATTTAACCTTACCTAAAATCATAAATACCTTTTCTTCATCGTGATTTATAATTGATTCAATCTGATTATCTGTTTTAACGTTATTTAGGTTTCCATACTGGACTGTTTTAAATTTTTTAATTTTTTCAATAAGATTTGGGAAGAGATCAGAAATCATTAGTTTTTTTATGTTGTTTTTAAGTGCAAAGCAACTTGTTTTCGCATTTTTTATAAAAAACAAAGGGAAACTAATATAAAGGAGATAATTCTAAATAAAATTCTAAACCTGAAAAATCGAATGGTTTTAAGTGAGTAGCAATAAATAACCTAGATCATACGTATCTTAATTTTATAATTTCCTCTGCACCTGCAAATTTAATATCTTTCCCTATTTAAGTTGCATGACTAGATCTACAATATTACCTCCTAAATATATATAATAAAAAGCCAATCAATATACGGCAATAATAACTCGAAGTTGCTTCCGTCCAATGACAATGAGTATCAGCAATACACACCTTTGCCGAAGTTGTGTTTTTTACGTAGTTTATACATAGTGTCAGGAAAGTCAACGATAATAATATATTAAAATGGCTGGTGTAGCAATTCATAAGCATGCCGAAAAATATAAACTGATCTAAGTAAAAAATCGATGGCTTTCGAGATATTGGCTCTTTAATCAAATTCGTCATAATCGTAGTCTTGGATTAGGTTTTATATTTGTCACATCTAAAAAAATATTATATTTCAGATTCTGATTTCAGTTTGGCAACAATATGATTTAGTGGTCTTGTCTCTTATTTTTGCAACCTCCAGTAAAAAAATCTAAGGATCTATGTGCGGAGATTTAGGAGGTCATAAAATTGAACCAAGTCCATCTGCCGGAGTATGTTTGGTTTAAGTGACAACGAACTTGAAAGGCATAATGTGCTGGGCAGCCATAATTTTGAAACCACATTATTCGGCGAGTGGCCAAAGCAACATCTTCTAAAAGAAGTGGTACTTCGATTTGAAAGAAATGTACATAAGTCTCTCTCTATTGCCTTTTGGCCTTCCTTTGTATGGCTTTAGTTAGTCTCGTATTAAGGTCTTTTAGGACAGCGAATTATACTGCGTCGGAGGAGTCCCGGAGAAATATTGTGATGATCTCACAGAAATGTTCTAAATCTAAAACAAACATTACAGTTTCAAGTTATTTGTGATTAAATATTTATTCAATAAGGTTATTTTTTGACTGCTATGTTCTCAAAGGAGTGAATATATCGAAACTGGTATCGCTAAATTATATCTAAACATTCTTGAAATGTTTGTCCTTCTCGTCTAGTACTTGCACCTCTAGACTACTTTCCCAGGCCTTTTTCCATTTCGCCCATAATCCCAATGTTTTCTTTAGATCGGTTTTGTAAAACTTTATTCTTTTAAGCTTTTAATTTTTGTGTTTGGTCAAGCTATTAGATTTTCCTGATAAATCTGTATGTTTTTTTTGGGCTGAAGTATTTATTAACTTTTAAAGTAATATCGGCTCTTATAAAGTTAGGAGTTTTTAAACTGATTAATCTTAATACTTTCTCTTGCTCTACTAGTGAAGTGTGTTTAGATACCGCAACATTGGTAGAAATTATGAGTGTCTGTCTATTAGGCTTTTGCTTGATTTTTTAGTGGCTTAGTCTTCTGTTTTAAGTAATTTAATATTTTTCGCCTTCAAGTTTAGTATATTCGTTTAAATATTTAGCAAGGCATTCGATATTTTCACCTAAGATTCGAAAAGTGAAGTTTCCTGTAGATGCAAAATATATTCTTAAAATTTATTTGTGGCTCTAGTTCTTTAATTGTAAGACCATTGAACTAACTTTTTAAATCGTGTACTATTTTGAGTGAGATGAGTTATCTCATCAAAATGCATCACTCTTAAAACAATATTGGCATTTTATTTTTGAAGAAAAGACCTTTTTCTAAGAAAGTATCTTACTGGACCTCTTAGAAGCAATAGTTAAGGTTCGTAAAAATTTATTGCAAGCTTTACTTGGCATATACCGAATGGGAGTTTTGTGAGTTGAGAACGTTTTGAACTTCACTAGCGTTCAAGGGAACCAGTCTTTACGCGTTTCTTGTATGAAGATTTTTAGCCTCTACGAGTGCCTAGATGACATTTACAGTTAACTGTAGTTTAACTAGTTTTTAAGCATTGGCTCCCTAGATCGAAATGAATGATTGCTCCAGCTATTCAATAAAAATATCCTAATAATTGATCCAAAATGTCTGGCTTCTACTACCACTAATAAATAAAGCTTCTTAAGCACTTACTTCTTCTACTACTAGTTTTGTCAATAGTCGCGGCTTGTCCGACGCATCCTGCGTAATTTCAAATAATTATTTACTAAGATGTTTTCAAAGTTAATTGGGTTGACAGGTTTAAGGTTTGATAAGGAGTACTTCTTAGGGATTACCTGCGTTAGGGCTGGCTATTTAACTTACTGATTGTGTGAGATTTAATTGTTTCAAAAAACAACAAGCGACTGAACTCGTTGTTTCCAGAGTCAAGTAAGGTCGCCTCTTTGTTGTTTGATATTTTCAAATATTTCAAAATTCAGATGATTTTCAGTAGTTAGTGTACTATGAGTACCTCGGAAACCATTAATTTCTAGGTCAAGACTCAACTCATTTTATTAAAATCCATTATTTATGAGATTGGTGTGGGTCCTTGAAAGTTTTAAAACGCCTGTTGCAACAGGTTTGCAGTCCAAAAGCCCTCAAGTTTTAAAGTTAAAACGCATAATACATCATGATTATTACTCATTAATAGATATTTTTAGGCATAACTAATATTATTTTTTAATCACAAATTGAATCAACACATATATAAAGAAAATGCGGTTTAACACCTCTATGGATCCGCATAATAATTGACATAAAACAGTTAAAATAATAGGCGATAATTTATTTTCATGTTCAGTAAGTCTTTAAATCGCTTAGATTATTCATTGACTGTTTCTAAAATATTTACTTACAGGTCTTTCAAAATATTGTCTAGTGACCGTTTAGTAAATTTTCATAGAATTTATCTTGCAATTAGGTCACCCATTTGTCTCGATCCAATTGTATCGGCATTTACGATACTATCACTAACACCTGTTTATGAGTAATATGTCCTATATATTCTCGAACAGCCTTGAATGGATCTTACAAACAATATCGACGATTAGGGGTTACATTTTCAACTTGTCGTTAATCGATAATATTTTTCGGCATTACGTAATGAAACATAAAACCTTTAGGCAATACATACACACCTTTCGATTATAATGAAAAATTATGCAAGGATTTTACTTGTACATATATGCATTGGAATAAAAAGATAATAAGCATCTATATATTTATGCATTTAATTCTTTTAATTCCTTTCTTATGTACATATAATAGGAACGAGCGATAAAAAATGTACGAAGAGCCCATTCTTATAAAGCAACAAATGAATCTATTAGAATATAAAATATAGCTCTTCTAGTTTTTTTAATTTATTCCTTTCATTTTATTTTTTGTTAAATACAGTGCTTTCATTTCAAAACAATCTACCGTTAATAACTTTCTTTAAAAAAAAAAAACACGTCAAATTAGATATACAGGGGTTACGTTTAATTATGCATCTACTGAAGTTCTGTCAATCACCTCCTCACCTCCAGCAAACCTCACTTTAATATGTCAAACGGGAACCCCCATCGTGTGATACATCATAGTAAGGAGCGTGAAATTTTATATTCAATGGTACTAAAAAAAATGAAATCGGTAAATGTGTAAGCAAATAGTTAGCGAAAATGTCTAGAAATAATGAATATTTTATTTACGCCAAACTTTGGTATGTCAAATGGCTACCCCATGGTGCAATACATTATTTTAAAGGGCATTCATTATGCTATCAATGGTTGTAAAAAAAATAGTAACTCTAAATACAAACTTAAATAACAAAAATTAAAACAAATCACAAAAATAAAAAAAGATATAAAGATTCATTGACAACTTAGCTTATAACTGAAGGTGAGATAAAGACTTCAAAGGTTGAAATGGAATTAATGAATTTTTGGCTTAGTTGTCATGTAAAAATAAGTACATGGAAAGTTTGAATAGAAAGTGCATTGAGGTAGTACATGTAAAAAATTTGTAAAGTGAAGATATAGACAATCTATAGTTGAATGGACTAACCTATAGAGAATTTTGAAGTCTTTCTGCTTTTTCTAGCAAATAAGATTACAAGACCAAGTATTAAACAGAAAGTTTTATAATAAAATTCTTGATCATTGTAGAACCTGTAGTGAATGTACCTGCAAAGTTTACGCTGAAGTCTTTACAGTTCGTGGATATGAAATGTATAGTTTTGGGCTCCAGACAGAGGAGACAAGGAGGACAGAGGAGGTGGAGTAAGTGGGTTCTAACAGAGGCAAATTAGAGTGCTTTAATGAAGGTACTCTGTTTAAAATTTCTGGTACAACCTTAGAGATTATTAATATTGTTATTCATATATGCGGTGAAGCCTAGGTTGGAAACAAGTAGCAGTCCTAAATATTTTATCTGTTGCAAACACTCTAAAGGAGTATTATTTACATAATGAATAAGTTACATGATTGTCTAAGAAAATTTGACTTTGCATTTGTACATGTTGCGATCCATGCCATTGGCGTGGCACCAAAGAATCAGAATATTGAACATCCTGAATTGCGAGGCAATCGTCAAGGCATGCCACTTTCCTAAACAACTTAAGATCATCAGTAAAGAGGAGAAAAGAGCTATGGTCAAAACAGAATTTCATATCATTGATAAAAAATTGAACATGAGAAAGATGAGACTCCTGTAGCATCTATGAGAAGGTACCAGTAAGGTAGCTCCTTTAAGAGACCACAAAGAACCTGATATGCCAAGACCAACAAGTTTACTGAATAAGATCTTATGATTTACCCTGTTAAATGCCTTGGAGACATCAGTGTAAATAGAATTAATCTCTTCACTGTCCTCCAAGGGACCTGTCACTATCTCAAAATACATGAGTAAGTTCAGTTCTGCTGATGAATTCTTTTGAAAACCAAATTGTTCCTGAATAATTGCAGAGCCCAAAGGGGAAGTAATGAACTTTGTAACTGAAAATTCAAAAACTTTAGGGGTGTTGTTTCAAATACATATTGGCCAATAATTCTTCACACCTCAGCTATCACCAGACTTATGGTTGGCACCCACATAACTCGTTTTTTAAAAATTTCAAAAGTGACCTGTTTTTAGTGACTTATATATAGTGATTATATATAAAATATAAAGGTCTAGAAAGGTTTTGGAAAGAGAAAAGGCCACTTTTTGATAGCAATGGAGTATTGGAACTTTCAAAATAAATTCAAGGCATATATTTCTGTAGCTTTCTGGGCTTATTTAAATTCTCAACAAAATTATTAATAGTGATGCTAAATAGCGTGACGTGTTTTTTTTATTATTCTTAGTTAATTAATTAATGTTAGTAAGAATCTTGCAATAAGAAATTAAACTGCTAATAATGCAAATTTATTTTTTTTAAATTTACCAAAAAAGAAAAAAAATAAAGGGAGAGAATATATCTTGAGATTTTCAATAGGCAACCTTTTATCGTAAATTCAATTTTATTATTTTTTCTGGTAGATAATAATGTTCAGTTAAATTATCATCAATAATTCCCTACTCTACATTTACAAAAAGGCTTCTTTAGTCCTTGTGAATTTTATGATAGTTGTGGTTTTTTTTATGGTGTACATAGAAAAATGTATTTAATTTGTAAATAAAATTCTTGAATCAAAATGACTATTTAATCTTTTCAAGAAACCATTGGCAAAAAATGTATAAGGAAAAGATCCGAGAAAGTAGGGCCTGAACTCATTGATAAGGATAATCATGATAATAAAAAATAATGAAGAAATCTTTAGACTGCATCATGAGTAATATTTAAAACATCAACTTCCTCAATTTTCGATGCTCGAGCAGTATGTTGGATATAAATAATGGATCAATGTACTCATTTCAGGTTTATTATCTCTTTAAAGGATTCATAAAGATATCTTAAAAGTCAACTATATCTCAATAAGAATATGTAGCATGCAAACAAATAACCCAAATATAATTCATTCTTATTCAATCACAAGTAATTTTATGTGGCTGCCATAGAGTAAACAAATGTATATGATGAATGACCATATGCTCTCTAGTCAGGCATGAGTATCATGAACAGAGATAAGAACAAATTAAATATGGATTAACAAAATAATCAGAAGTACAATATACTTTAACATAATGCCAAAGGAACATTATAGAAATATTATGATTATCCCTCACTACCTACGAAATATTGAAGCATTATTGAAGCAAACCTTTCAAAACTAACCTTGTTAAAAATTACAGCTTTACTATCCTCGGTCTGTAAGAACAATTTTTTAAATATGACGACAAATAGTCGATTTTATATATAAAAATAAAACAAAAGTTTTTTCATTTATTTTGTTATTAATGTTTGAATAATATTTATATAAAAAAAACCTACACAAGATACGCTTATAAACTATCAAAAAGAATTAAACCAAATTCTTAAATAATACTGAATTACAAGAATTAAATAATTTTTTTTGAATTTATACTTCGGTATTTGGTCCATTTTCTTGATCAACTGTTTGCACACTCAAAATTTCAGAAAGACGTTGTTGAATTCACCTCGGAAAACCATTCTGCTGCACTCGTAGCTTTATATAATAATTTAGTAACTTATTTAGTAACTTATTTAGTAACGTAATTTAGTAACCCACAACTGGGTTATGAGTAAAATGTAAAAAAAAAGTACCATCCAAAAATGCTCTCCTCGTTTTTTTTTCTGGATTAATATGTTTGTAAATAATATGTATATTCGTTTACTTCTGCTTCATTCATAGCACCATAAAACAAAATCATTGGCCAACGACAGGTAGATCTAGCGCAGTTGTAAGTTGCGGAGAGTTTATCTACAACATCGACTCCTCCCATAGTTTTATTATAGTCGATAATTATTTTGGTTTTCCCAGTAACATGGTCTATTTTATCAGAGAAATGCATTCCTAAAAGTAGTAATACATTTTTATTACGTCCCGGAGTATACGATACGAGGGTAAAATTCTCTTGAAAACCAAACATGCTTGTTTATGCCGGTCGACAAATTGTCGTAAACTCTACTGGAATTTCTTTTTTATTTTTCATATGGTTCCCAGGTGAATTAATAAATAATTCTTTAGAAGTTCTGTGGCTTGATCCTCTTCGCACTTCGTCCACTAATAAGACATCGATTAATGTTTTGATAGTTGAGCCGTAAAGGTTTCCCAAAACTCTCCTATTGCGACCAATCTATCATTTTTCTGTTGAGTCACTCTTGTATTCTTATCGTCAAATCTTAAATTTCTTAACCAAAAACCTAAGCCCTTGCAGGACATTGTTAACATATATATCTCTAGGTATAGACATTCCGTTGTTCCTGAAGAGATCAGATGCATTTTGTTTGGTACTTTTATTTGCTGATGATATGTACAGCGCGGCTCTTAATTGTTTCCGCCCCACCCTCTTATCTTTTGAATCCGTTTATATAAAAATTTTAAATTTGGCACACATCATTAGCAACCTAAATACTACTTTTTGGTCCATAGATCATTTTGCAAAACTTCAAAATTTGGAAAATTATCATGGCCAAGTACCTAGATGAGCTAGCAAGCTGATATGAACAGGATTTTTACAATAATGTAATGTTGTTAAATATTTAGGTTAGCCCAGATATGCCTAAGAAAATTTTCTGTTTAAATTTAAGTGAATTTCTGGTGAGTTATAACCTAAAATTTTTTTTTAAAAATCCCATGGTTATAAGTTCGTAAATAATGGGCGTCCTTTTAAAAGGACAGTGGGCTGGGATAAATACCCTAGATGCGATTAATTACCTAGTAATAAATAATAAGTGCAATGATAAGAACTGTATTTTTATTTCAAACTAAATTTTACAAAAAGTAGCATCAAAGAAAATCAAAGGAGTGTACTTAGGGCCATATACGATATATTATGAAACACCGAAAATGAAGCGTTACATTTCATTTTCATTTCATTACATTTTTGTGGATGCTTCTTTGTGGCACACTCTACATCTTGCCTGTTTTTCTTGCTTTTCAATTAGATGATCTAATTTATCATACTTTGACTCCACATTCTTCCGTTATGATGGTTTATTAAGCCTCCTACATAGATTAAGCCCTCTTTTTTGTCTGTTATTCTAAATCAGGGACATGGCATTATTTCTTTGCAAGGCCAAATGATTTCCCTTCTTGTTTTCGATGTAGTTGCCATGCATTTTGCTAGGCAGCATCAAGTAAATGGGTAAGTATTAGGGGCAAATACCACTTTTTGGCCCTAATACTTACACGATATAAGCTGATATTCTAATCGCTTTGATTCACACCCCCCGTTCTACTGTTATGCTTCTTTATAATTTGCTGTTGTTTCACTTGGATCATTTTTTTTCTTTTTGAGAATAGCGGGTAACCTGGTGTAAAGGGAATACACTATAGTAATTTTCAAGCCATATGTACCATATTGTTGTCAGACCATTTTACAATACTAATGATTTTGTCACTAGACACTCTGAAATCAAAGTCGACACGATTTTTCTTGAGGTCTTGATCAGACGCCAACTGGAAATTTGCAAGCCGATTTTTTTTTATAGTGCCCGTACCCTTGACTCCCTTCTCCCTTAGTGCATCCATCAGAGGCAGAGTTGTAAAAAAATTATAAAGATGAATATTGTCCTATTATTGTGTAAGTCGTTCAAGTTTTAAAAGTAAAGCATCGGTGTACAATAGAATGTATAATAGAAGGCCTTAGCCCTAAGTTTTTGTAACAATCCTTGATTTCGGATTTGGCACCTTTATATGATTCATACCACGTTATATATCCACTAGTAGAAGCAACGACCTTTAATAAACTGTTTACAGCCCTCCGAAGAAGGGCACCATAACTTCGTTGACACAGTGAAACTCATAAATTGGGGTAAAGTGGAGAAATCGAATTTTCCCAAAACATTCTGCGTCGTGAAGTGTCACCACTTCTCAGTAGTATTCCAAAAAAAACTTTGATTATTTGAGGTTATTAGAGAGACATGGGATATCGGGCCACTTAAGTTCGCTTTCGCCGTCTTTTTTCCACTTGTAAGATTTTTTCTTCAAGTCATCATTATGTTTCTTTGACAATATATATTTACGTAGCTCAGACAATGGAATTTTGTCTTCATCCTCCCATTCGTCATCGGAATCCTGTCTCAAAAAATAATAGTGCACAAAAATCGAGGAAACACATTTAAAACATTTTTACATAAATAAAATAAAAAAGAGAATATACAAAAATAAAACCTATAACAAATCCAGAATTCATATTTTTAAATGCATTGCTCTGTTTTTAAATAATATTCTGGAGCTTAGATTTTATGCATTTTCGGAAGCCGTTTCTCGTTAGCGAAAGATCAGTAATATATTTATTTACTACAGATGCAATATTATAACAAAATGATCATTTAAAAATTTCTTTTCGATGTCGTGGAATATCTAAACGCCGTCTATTTCTAACATTAGCCTGATAATGAATATCAGCTCTAAATACCACCCTATCCAAAAGATATTGTGGGCACCTCATCTTAAGAATATTGTAGCAAAATACCACATAATGTAACTCTCTCCTCGATGAGATATTAAGCCACGCAAGATCTTTCAACTTGTGCGGCACTCCATATGGCCTGCGAATACCAAAAATAAACCTTATACATGCATTTTGCAACTTTTGTATACGCTTTTTATCTCTGTTGTCTAAACAAGGGCCATACACAGTATCACAAAAGTTAAAATGACAAAGAATGAGAGAGTCGCACAGCATTCGCTTAGTATCCACATTTAACTCATGGCCCTGCGGATATAAAGTTTTCAACATTGAATAGGCTTTCTGCAATTTTGATGTCACATGATGATGAGAATCTTAATCCTACATCAATGTACAAACCGAGAGTTTTTGCAAATATCTTATAATACGATAGGTTCATTATTAATTTGTATCTTTAAATTTTCCAATAGGTGCTGCCTTAAATTTTGTTTGGTAAATAACATCGCAACAAATTTCTTACGGTTTAACTGTAAGCCATGTTTTACAGATAAGTTATATAGACTTGACAAGTCTTCATTGAAATAGTCACCAGCATTGCCCAGATTCGACGAATCAAAAGATAACATCAACTAAGTAACATCAGCATAACTATGATGTTAAGTATACTTTAAATATTTAAACAAAACGCACGTATAAATCAAAAAAAAGAAGAGGACAAAGAACACTGCCCTGAGGAACTCCCATAACTACAGCCATGTCTTCCAAAAAATTGTCATCTAAACAAACTTTTTACTTTCGATGTGTGATAAAGCTTTCCACGAGTTTCATTGCAGCATTAGAAAATCCTACAAAGCCAAGTATCGACAATAAAAGCTCGTGGTTAAGCATATCGGAAGCTTTGCTATAATCTAGCATCACTAGTACAACGGATTCGTTTTCATCTAAAGATCGAATAATATTATCCGTCACATCGCATAGAGCGGTCGCACAGCTATGATTAGAACGGAATCCAGACTGCTTCAAAGGAAGGATAATATTGCTGTTTAAAAACAACGTAATTTGCTGCCCAAGACATTTCTCTAGAACCTTTGATAATATAGGCAGAATCAAAATTGAAAGTAAGTTGCTAAATTTTTTACTTTGGGCAATGGATGTATATTAGCTAGTTTCCAACTGGTCGGATATATACTTGGTGTTATGCATGAATTCATCAAATGAGTAATATGTGGTATTATAAATGGACAACAGAGCTCCAAGTTTAAATTATGACGACCAATTGCTTTTGACTTAAATTTTCCTAAAATTTTCATGACTGTATTTTGTGACTGAACATTAAATTTAAATGAATTATGCGTTAGACTATTAGTACGGTAATAATTAAAAAGCCCTGTATCGATGTTAAGTGACTTGACAGAAATATTGGAAAAATGTGAATTTGCGTCTTTCAAGTTTTTTGATAAATTCTCAGGTAATGTAGAGTTTTTGGACTTACAAATTCCTATTTTTCTCATTAAATTCCAGTTTTCCTTAGTATTACCATGTTTTAGTTCATGGTTAAGAAAAGCCTTTTTTCAGCAGAAGTAGTATAATTTCAAAGTTGTTTGTAATACTACCAGCGATTATCATCTTTTCTCTGTCGAAACCTATTTAAAGCTCTATTTCGTAGTTTAATCATTAAGCGAATATTCTCAGTTAACCACGGTGCATAGGGTTTCTTTTTACCTTTGATGGTTCTTGTTGGTGCATGACGGTTAAAAAGCTGAAGCAATTTGTCTGTAAAGAATTTTACCTTTTCGTCAATATTGTTGGATTCATAAAAAATATTCCAATTAATATTCCGCAAATCAAATTGTAATTTATCTTTATCAATGTTTCGGATGTCACGATAAGTAAAACTATAGGTTGGAGGTTTAACAATGTTTTCAAATTGCAAACTACAATATATTAAGAAGTGGTCCGAAACATTAGGGTCTTTAGTCCCTACCGCTGTGACATCAACGCCGTTGTAAAAAATCAGGTCTATTAATATCGAGCTATTTGCATTTATTTGTGTAGGTTCGCTAACGAGTTGTGACAGATTAAAACTCTCCGTAACATCAATTAGTGCAGAGCATAACCCGTAGGATTATTCATATTTATATTAAAAATCTCCAAGGCACACTATGTTATCAAAAGATGAATGCAAATCCAATAAAATATCCTCAGAACGGGACAAAAAATGCTCTGTGTTTCCTTGCGGTGGACGGTAATAACGAAAGAAGATCAGCAAGCGTATCTCGCATAGAAAAATGCTGCACATTAGCCCACTGTCCTTTTAAAAGGAAAACTTTATTTACACCCACCTAAAACTCATACAACAAGCGAAAATGCAACAAACCTTATTTCAATTATCTACCGATATAAATTAACTAATTTTACCGATATATGTGGTCATTTTGACTTATTTTTTTATTAAAAAACTTCTTATAAAGTCATAGTGATAATCTATGATCGCTTTTTAAGAGCCACATTTTAGCCAAAAACGAAAAACCTCAAAAATATCAAGGAACTTCACAATAAACACTCTCACATGCTCAATACTTGGATTATACCTGAGGTAGTGGTACATGTAGTAAAAACTTATGCTTTTTTAATGACTGCAATGAAAGGGTATGAAAGGGTATAAAAACTAGAGAAGATATTCATGCTTCTGAAATGTTGTAAATAGCAATTGAAAACCCTAAGCAAAAAAAAACAAAAATTTACAATGATCTCAGCAGTTTATTGTCGGGTTCAAACAATGGCGTTGACATCACAAGCAAAGGCGACAACAATACGACTAATAAACTATAAAATCGCATGATAACAATTCTTATCAGCGAGCACAGGCACAATAGGTGCCTTGCTCTCTGCGTCGAACTTTAAACAGTGGTAATGACGAGAGCCGCGCGAGAAGTTCAAGGTTGGAAACGGGTTCAAGATCAATTTACTGTTTTAAAAATAGCTGTAACGTTCGCAGCCGCGAGATATTCGGTTGAATGGTTTAATTTTTGCAACGAGGAACAACATTTTTATTTATATGACATGCCTATGATTAATATTTTACTCTTTCACGTTTTTCAGAGTAGTTACTACATTTGTGTCCTTTTTTTTTTGTAATCGTAAATGGAATCTTAGTTTTTTTACGCTATAGGTATATATTGTATATATTGTCTTTATTTCTTATTGATGATAGATTCATCATTTTTATTTTAAAAAATGTCCTGTAATGAATTGGACATAGGATGATGTATGATATCTGGCATCAAAATAAAGCATTTGCACTAAATATAGCTTTCCCTTTATAATTTATATGTTGTCCAGTGTTAAAACTAATTTTTTAAAAGGTAATCAGAATTTATTAGGCTGATTAAAGTGGAATTTGGTTTACTCTCATTATTTGGAATAGGAAATATGGATATGCTATTTATTTTATCATTACCGCTAGATGGCGCCACATAGATCTGTTGATTAAAATAGTCATAATTGTTCTGGCCTCCTTGTACGCAAATAGTACTAAAATTAGACTCCCAAAGTAATCTTATTCTTGGTCAATATGAACAACTTCGAAATCAAATCAAACCACTCATCAAATCCATCAAAATTCTGGGCATCCTACAATGGAAACAACAATAAGAACTATACATTTAAGACGTTATTCTTTACCTCCTGCTTCTTAAACTTTCAAAATAAAAAAAATTACTTGCGCTCCTCCCTGCAGCACGAGAAACAGTTTTTAAAGACGTAAGTCGTGTGTAATAAAAAAGGACAACCCCTATCTGTTGTCTGTCAATGTCAGCAGAAGAGTCAATGAAAGCACAGATAATAAATCTCATTGGTGCAATTGAAAGTGTGAGTTTAAAAGAAGAAGTGTTATAAATTATTAATATAAATATTGAAAATGATTAAATATCTATGAAGCATTTACAAATATGAATAAATTCTTATTTCTGGGGATTCTAGGTTCTGGGTTTCTTGTGAGTGGGGCGCCTTGTGTCCCTCCACTGGGACCTCTAGTGTGGCTCACTCCTAGGTGTTTATACTTTCCCAATTAAGTCCGCCCTCTTTAAGAGTTCGAAAATTTGATTGGGAGAAACATTCTTAATGTCTTTCGTATCAGGTAAGGCATTACAGAAGATGACCTGCCTGATTCTCTTTAGTGCCGGACATCTGCATAGGATGTGCTCTGCAGCCTAGTCCTCTTCCATGCACAGTCTGCATTCGGCGATTTCCGCTAAACCAATCCTATTCATGTGGTGACGCAGTCTGCAGTGGCCGGTATACATTCCCTTTAGGGCTTTTAGATACTTCCTATTATGTTTTCTTATAGTATCTGTTACCTTCCCTATTGCCTGCAGTATGAAAGCCTTCGCATAATTGTGTTCTGGTAATCCCTCCCAGTAGCGCTTTTCCTTGTAATGCCTTATGCTGGTTCTGGACCTATCAGGCTCCTTTTTTGGCTAGCTTGTCAGCCGCCTAATTTTCTGTAAGCCCAGCATGTCCCAGAATCCATGTTAGAGTAATTTTGTTCCTTCCCCAAGCAGTATGAGCTTGTTTTTGCCGCTCCATATTGCTCTAGATGTGCAGGTAGAGGTTTTTAGTGCTTTTAGAGCGGCCTGACTATAGGTATACATTTTGATGATTTTGTCTACAAGTTGCATTTGATTAAGCATTCTTGCACATATTTCAACGGCATGTACTTCCACATGAAAAATGAATGAGTATTTTCCAAAGCAGATAGATATTTCTGTCCTTCGCTTAGTGCAGTATATTCCAGCTTCTACTCCAAAATTGGTTTTGAAGCCATCTGAATATACTCGGATATCCGGTTTCTCTAGTTCCATCCGTTTCTGATCCTAGTCCGCTCGGTCTGGTATGTTGACCTATAAACTTGTGTTTAGTATTTTTCTTGGCATTAGGTCTGATGACATACCAAGTGTACTGTGATTGCACACCTTCTTAGCCAGTTTAGTTGATTCCATCCAGACTTTGTTTGCCGAGATGCCATATTTATGACATGCTGCAGCCTGTAAGTAGTTCTTATGGCTTTGTTCTGCATTTATATGTGCAGAGGGGTCAGTCGAAGTAGTACTTTCATAGTGGCTATCGGGGTGGTACTGATCGCTCCCATAATGAGCAAGCAGGCCTGCCTTTAATGGCTGTTAAATTTTGTTTTGGCCAGCTGATGTGTTGCTTTGCTCCACCACACCACAGAGCCGTAGAATATCATGTGTATATAACCACTATATCTGTTTTGGGTTCATTCTCCAGGTTTTGCTGCATATCCTGCGACAGTTCCATAATAACAGTTTTCCTTTCTTGATTTAAGCGTCCTATCTTAGGTTACCCCAAAATTTTTCGCCTACCTTGCAAATTGGATGGTTTCACCTCTCAGAATTGGCATTTTCAGTTACCTCATATTTCTTTTTCAGGTAAATGGCATTTATACCATTGCTTTCTAATTTTTTCCTTTTAACAGGATCACCAGATCATCTGCGTAAGCTTGGACTTCGACCTCCCACAGTTGAATTATGGCCAACAGGTCGTCAACGAGTGGAGATTACAAGAAACGAGATAGTATCTCGCCCTTCGGGTAATTGTTGTTCCAACAAGGTGTGCCGCGATTGTCCTTGTCCCTTCACCTTCGACAGCCCTCGCTTTACCTTGGACAGTTTTCATAATATGCTGTTAAAATAGCTTCAGATACTTTATCAGCCCTGTAATTTAGCTGACATAATTCTTTATAGTTTTGTCACAAGATAGTAAGTTCCTCTATAGAATCGATTTATATCCGGCCCAGTCACTACTTCTCACGTTCCTATACTCACCTATAGGTGTAATATCGATAGCAGTATTAAATCGTATATCTCTGTGCTCTGAGCATGATGGCTCCGATAACACCACCCAGTTCCTGACCTGTTGCCGATATAGTTTAAACTAATAGTTAAATCTAGTACCTATTTTCTATTTTTAGTGATAAAGGTTGGCTCATGGCCTGTATTATTAATTGTTATATCCTTCCCAAATATATAGTTAAAGCGATACTCACCTCTGTGATTAATGTTTGTGCCACTCCAGGTTGTGCGATGAGAGTTTGCGTCACATCCTGTGCCATCCGCTCCATTGCCTGAGAAATATGCATATTCTGAGAAATTTCTGGGGATTCGTAAAAATCACTTATCTATACATATAAAATAAGTACCGTTAAAAATTGTTGTGAAAAAAGATTGTGGAAGAAGTCGATCAAGGAGAATCATTATTTGTTGCCAACGTGACAATGACTAACTTGTTGTCGATTTAGTTTAAGTATTCATGCACGACTAAACTCTTTCTTGCTGGAGATCAAAGTAGAATAACTTTATTGGCTAAAACTAAATAGTGTTTCATTATAATGCTGTTTTAATATTGTATTTGTGTTATTTATCCGTAATAATAAGAGTACAGCAACTTTCACTTTAATGTGTATAAAAAGTTTAGAAATATTTCAATAAATAAGTTTCATCAGTCTATAGAATGAAAATCAGTAATATTTTGGTGAGCCGTATTTAGCGTAAATAATTTATTTTTATATCTTCCTATATAATTCCTAATAATAATGTCTTTTTTTCCAGGTCATATTGATTCTTATTCCAGGCGCATCGGCTCTTAGCGGTATTTTCCTCATGACACCTTAATTTATTTCATTCCTGTAACTCCATTATTGTACAGGCTGTAAACATTTATCAAGCAACTTCCATTATTTTTGTGGATGTAAGGAATGAATTTGACATACTAATCTACTGTAATAGTTTAGATATTAAGTTTCTTGATATTTACTTTATTTTTGTTTACTTTCTAAAATCAATAATTCTCCCCAAACTCATTTAAGTAGATTTTATATATGACTCGGCGATATTTTTTACAAAAAAATTCTAGGCACCTTTCAACATTTAATCTTAAGAGTAGATGTATGTAAGATGTATAATATCTAATCAATGATGATGAATTCACATGCAAAACACAGAAGACTTTTCATCATAAATTGAAGTACCAAGAAACGAAAAAATGGCAGACTTAAAAAAATATTTAAAAGATCCTTTGAATGGTGCTAATTTCACAATTGATTTAGTTTTAAAGTTTAGAATGGAATTGATACTCTCGAAAACTTTAGTTAAAGGATGCACTGATATTGAAATTGATCCAAATAAGCTTGAAGAAGTGAGGAAGGATGATAAAGCAAAATGCTTATTCAATGTGTAAATGACACACAATTAAGGTTGCGGAGTTATACATATGCGTATAAGACATGGGAAATTCTAACATTTGAATATATAATCCGATAAATAAGATGATGGTACTTAAGTAAGCCAAGAAGATCTAATCTGTAATTTGTTTTTAAGATTGCCCCCATCGTTTGAAAGAGAACTAAGTGTACTAGAAAATGTGCTAAATTTAACTATGAAATTCGTTAAAGGAAAGTTAATTGCAGAATTTGACAAGCAACATGACAACTGGTTCTAAAGCATCTATGGCCGAAAGAAATTGCTTTCAATGTAGACGGTTTTGAAAATTTTCAAGAGATTGCAGCAAAACAGAAACAAAATATAGATGTTTCCATAAAGAAGAAGTAGAAGCAATGTTGAAGGAAGGAACAAGCCATCTTAAGGTCAACTTAGAAGCTATAGCCAAACAACCAGGACTATTTCGAAGCCAATTTTAAGAGTTCAGATGCAACCTCGCCCAGCAGGAAGAACAAGTGAGTAAGGAGGTCAAGGTCATGAAGAAAACTTAGAAATTTTAATGGTTAACCATGTCAAAAATGGACGCAATGAAAACCACATAATTTGTATGTTGATTCTAGTTATTCAGACCACATGATAAGTGACTTTTTACTAGAAGAACCAATTAAAATCGCTGTGCCCAAAAATATCACATACATAAAGGGTGGGCCATCTATTGGTCCGATTTTAACAACCTGTCGATAGTGGCGATGTCAACTTTAGCACCATATGTTGTTGATTATAGATTAGTTCTAACCTTCCGCTGAACAAATATGAATCGGTTTTCTTTAGAAGAACGCTTTGAAATACTGAAAACTTATTTTGATTGTGGGTTTCTCATGAGTGAAACAGTGTGAAAATTGCGTACAAAATTTGGAAGAAATGAAGCGCTCACCGCACGTGCTATTGGAAAATTGGTGCGTAAAGTTCGTGAAACTGGGATGCTGGTCGATGCCAGACGTGTGCCGCATACACGTCCGGTGCGTACAGCTGAGACAATCGCTGCAGTGACCGAAAGTGTTCTTCAAAACCCTATAACATCGGCCCGGCACAGAAGTCAACAAGTGACCATTTGACGAACCACTCAGAGGAGGATTTTGCACAAAGACCTCGGTATGCTTGCGTACAAAATCCAACTCATTCAGGAATTGAAACCGAATGACCTTCCACAATGTTTACGCTTCGCAGAGTGGGATTTAAATGAGTTGAACGATGACCCAAATTTCGCACGAAAATTCATCTTTTCTGACGAAGCGCATTTTCACCTCGGCAGCTACGTTATTGTTAAACAAAGGTGCAGAATTTAGAGAACGGACAATCCACATGTCGTCGTACAGAAGCCAATGCATGCAGCCCGAGTCACTGTGTGGTGTGGATTTTGAAGTGGTGGCGTGATTGGTCCTTTCTTTTTCGAAAATGTGGAGGGTCGCGCCTTGACAGTCGATGGTGAACGTTATCGCAACATGATAACTTCTTGCGGCAAGAAGAAGATATCAAATCTAAGATAAGATCTAAGAAGGAAGATATCGATCTCGCCGAATTATGATTTCAACAAGATGGCGCAACTTGTTATACCGCCGCGCCGCGCCGGGCGTAGCATCAACCTTCTGCGGACAAGATTCAACAACCATGTGATTAGCCGTTTCGGCGATGTCCATTGACTTGTTCGCAGTTGCGATTTGACGCCGCTAGACTTTTTTCTGTGGGGTGCATTGAAGAGTGCAGTTTATGCCAACAATCCCCAAACAATTGATCACTTGAAATAGAATATTCGTGACGCAATTGCCCAAATTGACCAGGAAACAGTGGACAAAGTGCTTGAAAATTGGTGTCTCAGGATGAACTACTGCCGAGCCAGCCGTGGCCAACATTTAAATGAAATAATTTTCCATAGTTAATCGGAAGAAACACTGTATCAAATAAAGCGAAATTCGTTGAAAAAAATCAACTTTTGTTTTTTTATTTAATAATCTAATCAAAATGAGACCAATAGATGGCCCACCCTATAGAAGTGGTAGAAGTATGAAAGATAGAAGCTTTAAGATATATTGAAAACGTTTTTGTATTAATAATATAAGTTAAAGAAAATGCACAGTTTGTGCGCGATATTGTACGTTTTTGTCTTTACTTTAATAATTATTGAAACTATCGGGTTTAATTTACAAAATGTCCCTGAGGTAAGATAAGAAAAATGATGATGCTATGCCTCTATTGCCTTAATGATGAAGCTTCCGACTCAGAAGCTGTTTACATAGTCGAACGTCTTAGATAATTCATCGTCATTGATCTAGAAGTAAACTTTATGGAGATGTATATATGAGTGGCTTGAAACAGCGACATGTTACTATAATAGAGTGGCTGGTATGAATTAATACTTTCTATACGATACCAGGATATATTCCTTTGTCATGCCGTCAACAACGAGGGATAATTTAACATCCTCCAAGGTGTTCAATTTTGAAACGTTAAAGTGCGGTTGGCTTTTGACATAACTGAAAGTTAATTAACATCTTTATTTGCAATACAACATGATGCTTGCATGCATGCATCATGCTTTCTAGGAGATCGCATTTTGTTTTCTGATAAGACATATTTGACTAAGTGGTGAATATTGTAATTAGACAGTGACAGCATTATCTAAAAATTTGATTGACACACATCATTTATATGAAGGTGTTTTATACACCAAACACCACTAGGAATATTGTTTGCTTTCAAATAAGACATTGTTTGAAATTTGCGCAAGTTACTAATTATTTTTGAAAGAATGAAAAGTAAAAAAACAATTTTAAGGGATTACCAAGATCTTTATGCATGAGGATATTCTTAGCAGGTTTTAAATATAAGCAAAACTCATTATACACAACATGTTTATTGCCTCAAGGAGTTGATCCATAATTAACATTTGTGGATTTTTTTATATTGTGAAGTGCCACTTTCTAACTCTAAGCTACACATAGTATTCTTATACTTAACTCTAGAATTATAATTTAAATATTTAAAAACGTTAAAGGTTCTAAGATAGAACTAAGCTTAATAGTTTTCTGGAGTTTATTTAAAATTTATGATTATTTTAGTTTATGTGATGCTTGCAGTAAAGAAGTTTATGCCTTGAGCGATCAACAAAAAAGACAATAAAAGTAAGGAAATTTATATTTGGTTATCCATACTTTTGTTATCCATTTTAGGTTATCCATACTGATCGGGTATTTTTTAATACAGTGTAGTTTTAGTTGAAATCTGACCTTTCCAGCAAGGTAACAGTGTATGAAATGCAGAATTTTAAAAGTTTTTATGCAAATCAATGAATCTACTCGATTGCAGATTTTACGTGAATTACTTACTGGTCCAGTGTGGTATATAAGAAAATGAGTTTGATAAATAAAGTATTGCACCAGTTCATTTTAAGAAATGATACTATAATTTATTAGTTTTAAAGATAGAAATAACCAAGTCAAAAGAATCACTAAACTTTAGTTGGATAACCAGTTGTATCACTTGTGCTTTAAATAAGTAAAATTATTTGAGTAATTTCCGTAACAAATCAGTATTACAGGTATTGGTAATAGAATCTGTAACTTACACAATTTTGATTGTTGAATTTGTTTTATCCCCTTAAGGTTGTACCGAAAACATGATTTCTTTCTCCTCTGATGTGCATTTTGAACATTTCTGACAATTACCCTTGGCCTAGTTAATGGGATCTCAATCACGAATTTTCGAAGTACAAAGTTAAAAACAATATGATTTTAAGGGTTTAAAAAATTCTTATATTTAAAAAGATAAACTGTAAAGTAAAATACTTCTCTCTTTATTTAATGCCTTTCGATTGTAGTATTAGTAGATAATATTTTAATATTTGTATAATTATTTCTAAGAAGAATATCTTTTACAGACGTTTGAAGCTCCTATTAACAAATTGCGAACTAATTACTTTAGCGTTAAAGTTAAATAGATCAAAATAATGATTGTGGCATCTGGCAGTTTAGGATCACATTGAATATGAAATTGGCTGTGGTTCTCATTTTCTTCTACATTAATATAATAATTCCATCAATGTTCTAATCAAACATATTTATTAATCATTGCTAAAAATTCACATTACACAATTATTTTAAAGAGCCTATAAAATACAGCTAATTGTGTACGTACAATAAATGGTGTAAACTACCCTGAATCTTTTATTACACACTTTGCGATTTTCTATGCATGCCATTGGCCTAGTTTTAGTAACTAGGCCAAGAACATAGTTATTGAGGGTTTAAAGTTTTATGAAGGATGAATGCTAGATAATCTGTTTTTTTGCTTAAACGCGAGACAATAGGTTTCTAGTTAATAAGAATTGTTTTAAAGATATTTGTGATTTATTATTTTGAAATGACTGTTTGGCACGTTAAATGTAAAAGTTTATTAATAAATATATCAGAAATTATCGAAAAAAAATTGCATTTAAAATACCTTAAATATTTGTCAGATTGAGATAACCATCAATCGTTGATCTTTGGAAAAATATGATCAAGGTAGGTAAGAGAAATATCTAGAAATAACTTAAGTTATGGTAATTTGATTAATTTTGTACTTTGTTCAATCTTTTCCTAGGCGTAAGTAAAGATATTTTCTCTACTTTTAGATATTTCTATGCTTTTCTTTTCTTTTCAATGTGAACACACTCTCGTTAATATGTATATATATATCAAGTCTAATAGAAATAAATCCAAATTGTTCCAATTAAAAAAAGAAACTAATGGTTCAAATGTATTTGAATTTAATATAAAAATTAAAAATATCCTAGATCAAAAGAAAGAAAAAAAGATCTACTATCTAGTGCTTTAAGGTACAACTAGCAGAAATGAATATCTTAAGAAAAATGTTAACTAATACCCTTTGAATATTATATAGTCATAGTCACCTTTTGATGCAACTGGATACTTTCCTATTTAAGGTGAAATTGATAAAATAGCAGCTTTTTAGACAAGAACAAGGACAATATTTTAATTTAAGATACCCTTGTAATAAAACTTAACCCAACTGCACTATTAACATCCAGGACATCCAAATTAGAAGCTACCATAATACTAAAAACTTATTCCACTTGCGCTTTTGAAGCTGATCTTTGAATAAAGTAGTATATTCCAAAGGCTAGCTCTAAAACTATAGGTTTGTTACCCTTTAAACTTGATAATCTTAAGATCTTTGGTAAACTAAGGAACATCCAAATTGTTATTGAAATCCAAGAATGAAGCCGTCTATGATGCGATCACAGAAGAAGAAAAGACTACAGTATCCAAGCGTTAAGGAGGGAGAAGTTACGGGTACTAACGTGCTATTTTATGCCGACCAGATATACTTTAAGTAAAATCTGTATTGTTGTGACGAATTCATAATGAGTTACTTATTATATTGGGTATTACGTCACTTATAGCAAAAATCAATTTAGAAATTTTTATCTCACACGCTCAACAATTGAAAAGAAGAAGAAAATAGACTTATTGACGTATTTAAAAAAAAATATGAACTTAAATCTGTAACGATACCGTTCGATATACTTAATTTAATTTAAGTTCAATAAGTTTTAAATACAATAATTTACTTGAGGTATAATAGATTTTTTTATATACCTAGGAGCTGAGGTACAATCTATTAATCTCTGAGCTCGTTTCTTCTTTTCAATATCCTACCTAACTTTGTTATGAATATTATAATTAAAAAACGATAAAAAATAACAAGAAGACCTACTTTTTTTTAAAATACCTAATTTGAACCAACGTTTCGGTAGTTATATCTACTACCGTTATCAAGGTAATTAAAGTAAAATTAAATTAAATTAAAAATAAAATATACTTATCTTTCAAATTTTCAGTAATCCAGTCTCATCAAAATTTCTTCTTAATTCGAAAATACACTTTAATAATTTTATAGATGCCATTGTTAACGCTGATTACGAGTAAATTTATTTCTTTTTCAAAACTAAAGAAATATCAGCATTATCTATTCTTGTGGTCTACAAACATTATTTTGTTGCCATTTCCGTTGTATTTTATCTGAATTGTTGATTGATCTACTTAAAAATGTCTTCATCGGTAAAAAGGATCAAGCTATCAAAATTGAGTCCACTACGAGCCTTTAAAGGTACTACCTGAAAAAATTAACTTTTAAATGAAAATATCATGGAAATATGATTTAAATGCTGCAAGAACTACGTGCAGAATTTAAATGTAATAAGGTTATAATAGATATGCTTACAAATTTTGATGCACCTAATATTTTTCTAGTTTCTAATTGTTTGTCTCTTTTATGTACAGCTCCTTCTACCTTCGGTGTTCTACTAGTACATGCTCTTCCTGCATCATTATAATAATTCTTAATAAGTTACAGTTTCAACAAGATACTTATCAAATTTTGAATATACAAGAAGTTACATTTTAATTTAAAAAAAATTACTAGACTTATTAAGGAGACGTAGATCATACTTAAAACGTCAAAATAAAACGAAAAGCATATACCGGGTGGTGCGTCGCCGAGCGGAACATAGAAAACTATTTACAATTATTTATTACGGTACCTTTAGACTCGAACTTATTGACAATACGTTTAATAGTTGAAATGGACGGAATGGGCGTGGTGGGGAAATAAACTGAAAACATTTCAGACACTGCTCTAAAACTCTTTCCCGCATAATGCCCCTTAATTGTGGCTATTTTTTCGTCGATTGAATAATTCATACTTGTTTTCAAATATCGACTGTCACTGATTTATTGACACTTGCCCTCACGTCAGTGACAATATTCATTTTACTGGTGCCCGTTTGGTTTTACCTGAACCGAAAATTTCCTAATTTTGCAATTACATTTAATTAAATAATTCAAGATTCGCTTATTAAAATTTTTTGAAACTTTGCACGAGGGTTTGCCAGATTGGTCTCTTCAAAAAGTTATCTTACATTTTTTCTGTAAAATGTACAGAGAACCCAATAATTGACCCCCTTAAAATTTACATGGGATCTCCTATGTTCCGCTCGGCGACGCACCACCCGGTATAAGCTAAAGTATATTGAAAACTTCGTTCTCAAGATATATGAATAAATTTTTAGATTTATTTTTAGATTTTTAGATTAGAAAATTTTATCGTACTCTATCTAGTAGCGCATAAGAGCGTAACTAAGTAGGTAAAAAAAAATCGGAAAATTATGATTTTCTACATGATATATACTAAAAAAACAGCGTTGAGAAACAGAGACCAGAAATACGCATAAAATAGATCCAATTCCAGTCTTCAGTACTCTAGATATTTTATATTAAAATAGGCGGCTAATACGTGAGGAACAAAACCGAGTAAAACTTGCAATATCGTGAAAGACTGGACCAGAATCTGTCGGGTAATTTAAGATCGGAGTTTTTATAAAAACGTATTAAAGTGTATTTTAATTAGCACCCAGTTGGTTTTAATTAGCACCCAGTTAGTTGGCCATAGTGAGACATCTTAAAGCTTCTGTTTGATTACCCTTGCTATCTGTTGTTGTGTTTCTTAACCAGCTAACTCTATTTTTGGAGAAAGCTTCAACAAGGGTGCGGTGCCATTGCTGCACTGGTTCTGATGTAAGACGTGGTATACATAGCGCAAGACTGACCTGATTGCCTGTCTACAATCCGTATGAATTTACACGATTTTGTCAGCAACCTTACTGCTGATTACTTGTTCTGCTGTCTTAGTTTTGGAACCATCTAACTAAATATTAGTAATAACTGCTGTCTCATTTGTACCAATGTTTTATTATGATTTTTAGGGTTTGTTAGATGCCAAGATTAGCAAATATTAGTCTACTCTAGCTCTAGTAGAAAAACGATTTTGTTGCTTTTTGCTTTTGCAAACCAATCCCTGCTATTTGTTGGAATTAATGCTAATTCCAACATAGCAGAAGCGAGTCATTATGAGTAAGACTATCTCGTTGACTGCATTATCTTCAAAGCTATAGTTGGCGTGGTTTTCATTGTTCCTACTATTTGAGACACACCATTCTATGAATATGCTCTAGTTTTCGACAAACAGTGATCTGATTTACTTTCTGGCCTAGATAGTAGCGCTAAATTATATTAGCAAAGATGAAAATTGATAAATTGCATAGTTGTAGCACAATTTTCGTATGAGATGTATTTTTATCCCGTACAACATTTCTCTAATAGGTATTTGAAGATCCGCCTAAGTACATTCGCAGAATAAGACACCTGCATTAGGTATTGTGGCAATTATTATTTTGGCGGACAATAAGATAAACTACAACCATCATTGAGAGTACAGATACATCCTATCCTGCTTATCTATTATGATCTTAATTTTGACATCCAATAAAAATTGACTATGCCACTTTTTTACTGACCTTTTTTATAAAAGCTGGAAATATTTATAACAAAAACTAAATAAACTTAAACTATAGTGACGGAAAACCTCTTAGTTTTAGGCATTCACTCGTACAACAACTATCGGAACAGAAAAGTGAAGACTATCTAACAGAGAAGCCTATCACTTGGGTTTAGCAATGGGTTAAGGCTTTGACTGTTATCACTAACCTACTAGTAATTGTAAATGAGAGGGCGCTGTCGGATGCCTTGGAGAATGATAATTTAGTAGAATTTATTTACACTGAGTTTTGCAAGGCTTTTGATGGCATTAACATAAAAGAGAAATTTATAGTGAAACTATTAAGTTAAAGAAAAAACGATCATACTTCACTGATTCATTAACCCGTTTTTTCCTAGAGTTCCGATATTGGAAATGTCATTATTGTCCCGGTGTTCCAAAATCGGAACGACCACGTTGTCCCCCTCTCTTATCTGAGAAGCATGCTTTTAGCTATCTTTCCGTCGCGCGGTCGTGTTAGTGTCGTTCTGGCTAGCATAAGAGAATGTTTAATGTGCGTTTTTGCAATATTTCCGCATTTAGTGTGCTAATTTCTGATTTTTTTTCTAAAGTTCACAATATAGCGTTAAAAAAGTATAATTTTTGTAGTTTTGATAATTAAATTGTTCTACTGCAAAGAATTTATTGTAAGTGATGTAATTCAAGATATTTTATATACCCAATACGAATATTATTGAAAGTTATAAAATGATTTGATCATTTTAGGTTGTTCCTATATTGGAACACTGGGAACAAACGGGGACATAATTTTTTATTTTTATTGTAGGTATTACATGACCCAAGAACTAATTGATTTAGTTGAAGATGAGCAGTTTTGGGCAGCAGACGTTTTTATTACACCTCCAAACGATGGAAGGGATTCTGATGATGATGAAGTTCCTTCAGCTAATGTAAATCACCTTAGTGGTCGTCAAATGCAGTCAGAAGCTTGTGCTAAAATAAAGAACATTGATGGAGTAGTTTAGATTGGAGATAATGATCAGGACAAAAATATTGAGGAAATCTTCGCAATCGATTCGCAACCAAGAACCTCAGGCCATTCTATCGTCAACCATAACTCTCCTAAATTATCTGATGGTAGTGCAAGCGACGATAGCGATAATATACCTTTAGCTCGCTTGGTAACCCTAATATAAACAGAACAAATTTAGAAAGAAGCTGGAAAAAAGTGGAATTGAATAACTCCTTCCCACAATTTGTTTCTCCGAAAAAGCCTGGCGCAAACGTCGACATATTTCCAGATGCTGTTGCATGCTTTGAATCATTTTTTGATATGGAAATATGTAATTATTTAGTAGAAATGTTTAATTTGTATGCCAGACAAAAAGGCAATCATAATTTTAGTACTGATGCAGGAGAACTAAAGTGCTTTATTGGTATTTTATATTTATCCGGGCTTTTACAAGTTCCAATATGGCGTATGCTTTGGGAGGTGGATACTGATACATACAACCATTAGTAGCAAACGCAAGGCGAAGAAATCGGTTTTAATTCTTAAAAAAATTTGCGCATTGTGCTGATAATAATGATTTAGAAGAAGACAATAAATTTGCGAAGTTGCAACCACTTCTCAACATGTTGAATCACCTATTTTTGTCTTATGCTTCGCTTAACGAAAAACTGTCTATTAATGAAAGTATGGTACCATATTTCGGAAGGCATGGAGCGAAGCAGTACATAAAAGGTAAACCTATTAGGTACGGCTATAAGATATAGTCCTTGTGTGAAAAATCTGGGTACCTAATACAATTTAATCCCTATCAAGGTAAACAAGCAAATAGGCGCTACATGAAACTAGCGTTAGGAGGATCTGTGATAGTGATGACCCTTTTAAAGAATCTCCCAAAAAATGCCATTTAAAATTTATGGCGACAGATATTTTTCCTCCCTAAAATTAGTCAATTCGCTCCAGAAGATCGGAGTAGGATATACAGGTACATTCAACGGGAATAGATTAGAGAATTGTCCTTTGTGCAATAAAATGCAAGAAAAAAGGGTACAAGATGCAGCTTTGATTATTCTACAGACGCTAATTCTCAAATAATAGTTACCTTATGATATGATAACCGTCCTGTTCTAATTGTAAGTAGTTGCAATCCGGTGAATCCTGTTGGTCAAGTTAGTCGGTGGATTTCCAGTGAGAAAAAAAAAGCCTGGTTCCTCAGCCTTTTGTAGTCGGGCAATACAATAAATATATGGGTGGAGTGGACCGAATGGATCAAAATATATACAACTATAGAATTAGGGTTCGTTCCAAGAAATGCTGGTGGAGTCTTTTCACGACTTCAACCAAATGGCGAAAAAGTGGATTTTTTAAAGTTTCGAAGAGAAGTGGTGCAGGTATATTTAAGAAAATATGGAAGGCCTATTTCAACTGGAGGACGGCTTAAAACATCAAAGCCGTTAGAGGCTCGGAACCATAATCAAATTAGGTACGATGGTTTGAATCATTGGATTATTCCAGCCACAAAATAGAATAGGTGCGCCCTATGTCTCAAAAACTCGACTAAGTTGTATGAGAAATGTAACCTCAATTTACATAAGGCTTGTTTTAAAGACTATCAGGTATCCACTTAATAATTATTTTATGATTTTTTAAATTAAACTTGACATTTGTTCATAAAAATTAAAGTTGGTTTTATGTGTATGTCATGTGTTCCCAGTGTTCCAAAAATGGAACTTCAATTTAAAAAATAAAAAAAAATATTTATAAACAAAAAAACAGATTTCCACAGAAAAATATAATTAGTTAATTTGATTTTTTTCTAAAAATATAATTTTCAAAAGTTTTGCAAAACTCGGGCATAACAGGTAATTTTAATTTATTTAGACTTGGGAAAGAACGGGTTGGGTTGGGTTGGGTTGGGTTGGGTTGGGTCATTTGCGCTTGTTGCCGATAGGGTAGAAATATAATACTTGGTATATCTCAGCCGTCTTTACCACTAGTTTGGATTTATTGCGTCATCCGCTTTTTCTTTTCATTTTATTTTTTATTATTAGTTAATTATTATATATATATATATATATATATATATGATATTCTTAAACCTAATTGCTCATAATATGATATAATTTGTTCATAGGTTAAATCTTCTTAAAAATCGGATCGTGTATTATGCTTTAAAATTTGGTTATTGCGGTGCACATATTTTTTGACACAAAGGAATTTATTATTATTACTCGAACTATATACTTACTATAATAATTACTAATTATAAGCTAACTAAACATACAGTGCATCTTTCTCCTGAGCATTTGAACAACCAAGGAAGAGCATAGCAAGCAAGTCTCCTAAGTGTATGCAGGTACGTCATTTTAAGGCTTCGCATTGTGTTGTTCTCTTATAATTTAACTTATTCACTGTAAAATCTATCAGCAGTTCATTTTTCTCTTCTGAGCAATTTATTTCCATTTCACCGCATAACAGGATTGGACTGAAGTTAGTTAAGAAAGAGTGGGGTAAACGCTGTCATTCTTGTGACTTGTTAATTGTGTAATACTTGTTACTGCAAAATAATACATTGATACCACATACAAGGTTTTCATTGGCCGGGCGTTCATAAATATTAATATTATATAAAATTCTTTTTTACGAAAGGCAATAAATCAAAATTTCTTTTAAAACAAGAATGAGTTGAAGTCATCTTAAATTAATTTATTTTTACATAAAGAAGTACCTTTAGTAATTTTGTAATTAAATATTACGGTTATACACCGCTTGTTCACCATTTAAATATAATAGTTTCCTATTAATTTCAGGGTTTTAAGTTTTATGAACGCCAATTATATATAGCCTTTTTTCAAACAATAGTAATAAAAATGACAACAATGTGCAATACTAAATTACCCTTACAAGTCCTTAGCACCAATATCGGATGTTTGACCTTGTTATACTTAAAATGTCCGTCATATATTTTTATTTCGTTCTGGTCAATATTTACAATAGAGTTCATTTTACTACATATTTTATATCTTATTTGAACTTGACTATGGTTTTTATTAACCCTAAAAAATCTGTATTTGATCTACTCCTTTTCTTATTTATGTTATTAACCTGCCACGAAGTATAGATACTACATATTTTGGTAATTACACTACCTTTACTCTGGCATGATAAAACACCTTAAGCCTCAAGTTTAACAATGAAGCGTTTACGACTCCTTGCTCAAATTACCCAGAAATTTTTTAAGGAAGGTATTTTTTTCGATATATAATCTGTATATAATATATAATCTCGGTAATCTTTTATAAGGTCTTACAAAATTTTAACTTTTTTACCATTCTATTTTATTAATAAATTATAACGGTAATGTAGAAATAGAACTGATCCCTGCTCCTGTTGGCTTTCGCAAAGCATTCAATACGATCAAAACAAAGAGTGTAATGAAAGCGCTGGAGAAAAGCCGCATAGACTATCGGTATTCTAAACTGATTAAAGTGAATACAACGATGCTACCATGTCTATAAAATTGCATGAAGATACAAAATGTATAAAAGTGGAACATGCTTTCCAGCTATTAGACTGGACACCAAAGATATTCACGATGAAATGCTCTCCGATCTACCATTTTCCGACGATAATAGGTTTAGTTTTGAAGATGGTAGACATTGATATAGTAGTTAGAACTAAATCTTCGAATTTGCAATGCCTTTATTTTTAAATTTAACACGACGTTTCGGTTGGTGTGTATCTCCAATCGTTATCAAGTGTAAACTGACAACTACTATTCTACGGGCTTGTATACTAATGATATGCATAGTTATGTGAAACTTTTGGTCAAGCGTGAAATGCATTATATCGTGCAGAGTCCTGACAGTAGACGTCTCCAGATGTTAAGAATTTCGACATTGGGCTGGCTGAGGATTCCTTGATTTTGCGCGATGTACGGTGGTCCAAGAATTTTTTTCAGTATTGCTCTTTACATAGAATTTTTGCTTCTGCCCAATGTATGAACCGTTGTGGCCGTTGGATCAAATGTGTTCTGCAGTATCGCTTGGTGAAATATCACAAAGTACCACGCCATCGGATTTAGACGACGTAAATTGGCTCTCTTAGACTTAAGTTTCATCATAATCTCAATGTGTCCGGTTCCAGGGTCGGGAAAAAAATAGCATGATGGCCTTTTTTGGATTAAAATATTTGGGAGTTTATATAGCATCCTATTCAGATCCCCGGGTAGAGGCTAATCTGGAGGATAAATCAGGTGTGAAACATTTAAGAGTGGATCTATATAATATTTGAGGCCTGAACACAAAGATAAATGCCACAGAGTACATTGCGATTAGTCACGGCGTAACGCAACTTATACGGGAGTCAATCAGAATCCCTGATAGACCAGGAGAGTTTGCTAGCCGCCTGGATCTGTTTCTTCAAGGATCCTGACTCATATAATATTACCGTACATCCACCACTAGGAACATCACAAATTAAAATTAATAACTGCAACATGAGAACTAGAAATTAAAAGTCAGGATCCACCCATGCCGCGTAAAGTTTGGCATTATAAATCAGCCAACTGGAGACATTTAATACAGTTCTTTTTTTCGTTTTCTTGAAATGATGTGTGTTTCAGAACCAGTGATCCTTCAGCATATACGAGCGAGATTTCAGAGATGATTCTGACAGCAAACACCAACAGAGTAAAGAACAAACATTTAAATTGCTCTAATAGATCAAGATCGTTTTAGTCTGTAGCCAAAGTAATTGGTCAAGATTTTTGTAGCTCAAAAATTTCTCCATTAATTAAGGAAGGTGATTCTATTGCAATGGCTGAAATAAAAAAGGCAGACTTGCTGTGTCAGATGTACGCATGAAACTCTACCATACACCGAAGGCAAAGTACCTTTGCCAAGAAAGGCTTCTTGGATGCCAGATATAGCCTTTCGTGACAGAGATCTTGTAAAAGTTCTGAAAGACTTTAACACTAACAAGGCCATTGGCCTTGATGGAATACTGCTAATAATATCAAAAAAGTGTGAGGGCATCCTAATAGTACCGTTAGGCAAACAATTTCCTCTATTATATAGAGTTTTTTTCCGTGGAGGCTGGAAGCTTGCGCGAATTCAACGAAAACCCAAAAAAGAAAAGAAGACGGTGCTCATCAATTACCGTCCGATTGCTTTAGTACTGGCAGTCACCAAAGTGATGGACAAAATTGTCAACCAGCAAATTTTAAGATACCTGGAGTCCAACACATTAGCGACTGTCACTATGGTTTTTCAAAACACAGGTCTACTGGCGATCTGTTGGCCTATGTTTCGCAGTTTGGACCAAGGCTATCGAGAAATATGTTCAATTCCGTGCAATAGCTCTCGATATTTCAAAGGCATTCGATAGAGTCTGGCATAAGAACCTCTTAAACAACCTGTATTATGATGGTTTGCCACCAACTCTTGTTGACGGATACATCTCGCAGAGAAGTCAAAGTAACGCTGGTGTCTTCCAATTCACGACTTTCTCGACCAACTTCTATACCAATTTATAGGTTTACTAATGACACTACATTGGTGTCTTCCTTCAAGTCGTCCAACCAGATGACTTCAGCCGACAGTCAGTGCCATAGTCGTCGCCAGGTAACAACTATTAATGCATTTTGGAGTAGGGTAAGTGCAATTTGATTGAGTTTAATGCAGCTAAGACTCAGGCTGCTGCTATATTTACATAGAAGGCTGCCTTTGCCGCCATAAGCCTTATTATGTGTGGGCTTACTGTGCCGCTATCTTCATCAATTTGCTTGTTAGGTGCGGTTGAGTAGATCATGAAGCAAAAAAAATTTAAGCCTATTCTCAAAAACTCGGGGTTTTCTCTAAACCAAAGGCTGTCTACACCGCAGCAGCTTTTAAAGCTTTAAAAGAGTTAGATTTATCTATCTCTTAAGTATTGCTCACACCTATGAACCTCTGCAATCAAACACACATTGAAGTTGCTTGGTTCCATCTAGAAATGGGCCTTAGTAAAAGACACGCCTTATAAGATATCCAGAAATAATTTTAACATTTTAGCGCATATAAAGAAGGTGGCGATCCTGATTCTGTTTTATCGACTCATGAACATCGAGTGCATCTGCCAACGCATAAAAGTCGCTATATTGAGACTTCCTGTCTGTGAAATCAACTTCCCAGCCATGATTTTTCCGAACATTACAACTTGCAGTACTTGAAGAAAAATGGCGCTGGAGCTACTCGAGTACCACCAGGTTTGCTCTTTTGTGTCAGTGTATTCCATAAGAAATAAAATGTGTGCAGGATGTTTTTTATTTATTTGTGAAGGTATTTAAAATTTTTAAAGCTCTTTATTTAAAGCCAAAAATATAGCAACAAATTTTTTAGAGATTTTTGCGTTAAAATAATATAACAAGCAGTATTTAATTACGTTTTTCGTTGTGTTAAATATGGGCTTAAATATAACTAGAGTCTTAATGCTGTCAATTCTTCGGCCTATACTGGGCGATATGCAATGTTCTCTAAGAAGTTAAATCTTTAAATTAAAGTGGGGAGTCTTATTTTACTGGTTTTTGTGCTCGAAGCAAATAAAAAAAAATTGGAGTAATACAATTTAATATAGAAATTTTGAAGCTTTTATCTAATAATATATCAATTATTATAATATTTTATTTTATATTTCCTTTGAAGCTAATGAAACTCACAACTCTACCTATACTACATACTTACTTGAATGATTTAGGAAAATACCAAGAGACCGATAAAAAAACTTATTTTTATGTGAATTTACAAGATAGCTCACATTTATCGAATAGTTATCATCAATTTGAATACTCATGGAATATTTAATTAAAACACTCACTAAATGTACATTGTACGATCATTACCTATTTTATGTAAACCTAAGGTATCCATAGATATCTAAAACCATATTTACTATAGTATGTCTTCTTTCTGTAAGTTTGTTATATAAGACTATAAAATTGCTGGTAAAACTATTATCTAAAATATGAGAATTACAGTATTTTTTTTAAAATTTTTTAATAATCATTATTTTGTCAATAATTTTGCCATATGGTGGTGTGGCCATCTTTCATCGTTAAAATTAGTAAAAAAAAATCTCAAATTAAATCGTAGGAAATAATATAAATCCTTAATGCACGACCACGTTTTCACCTTCACACAGGTGTTCAGAAATTTTTCTATTTTGGTACAAAGAAATAAAAATGTTCAGTTATATCTTTAATTTAGAATCACGTTTTTCTCCTCAAATGCAGTCTTGGGTCCTACCAATGAAATAAAAATATGTATTGTTTATGAAATTGTTTAATTTACAGGGTTCGATTAGCTGAACAATCTGTGGCTGTCAAGGATATAAAAAATTTTTTTAGAGAAAACAACATTTTTATTTGTGATTGTGTTATATTATGTGAAAGGTTTTATAATTTGCTTCATCCATCAGCTAATATGTAAATGAGAAAAATAAAAGTTATTAATAATAATTGCTTTCTTCATTTTCAATTATTCTTTATGAACGATTTATTTTAACATTTACCGATATTTTTATCCCCTATAATTATGACCTTGACATTTTAAATGAATATTAATATAATCATTGCATAGAAAAAGTGTATCCTCCACCCTTGGATGGATGTCACGAATTCGTCGACTATCCCTAACTGCGTTATTGTTTATCACATCTAAAAATACAAATGCACACTTACGTTTCCTGGTTATAAAAACGTATTTACGTAATTGAAACTAGACCGGTCCTATTAAATGTAACAATAAATTAACAATTATTTATTTTAATGCGATTTACGTAGCCTTGAACGTGACGACCTTTATTAAAATTTCCTCATTCCAATTTAATTCAATATTTATTTCGTCTGATGTTTCGGGCGATCTTGAACTTAAACTACTCGACCTTGTATGTTTAAAACTAGTCTGACCTTACTATTTAATTAGAGAGCTTTGAGGTGTGCATTTTTATTTAACACTATGGTTTTTTAATAATTTAGGAAATAATTTAATTTAAAAAATAATAGAGGGTTCTCCTTGTTAAAAGTAGATATTCTGATAAAACTCAAGTCAAGAGTTGAAGGTTCTGATAGTCTCGTTTGCATCATTTTAGAGTTATATAAATTTGTTACCCTTAAAAAATATAAAGCCGTAACTTCCGTAGAATCGTTGTTATCACTTCACATTATTAATGCGATGCAAAATGAAACTGGTGGAACAGGGTTAATCGGCGTATATGAGAAGAAAAATGTCGCAAAATAATTGAGCAAACTGATAGGCAACTGATAGCCAAGGAAGCTAAAGGAAAAAGCTAAAAAGGCGCTTTGATCTGAGACATCTTATTGATAGCGTTGGGCAAACTGTAAGTATTTTCTAGATATTTAAACCTAGCACGCTGGAATCTCCCGTATGATATGAGAATAAATAAACCGCATTTATTTATTCTCCCAAAACCAAAAGTATTTCGTTTTATCCACTATACCTAAGGGATGAAGATGGCGTGTCAGTGTTCATTTAAAATATCTTAGGTGCAGTATTTCCGTGATGCAGGCAGAGGACCCAGATAGGTATGCCTTAGTACCCAGCTATATGTGCCTCTTCATCTAAGATTATGTGACTGTTAAGCAGACTCTTTAACGATGCAACAAATATACATTTGGATTAGCCAATCAGACCGACAGTTTCGCAGATTTCAGTCTAGCAAAGAAATCCGCTTACTCGTTATCTGAATCACCTGATTAGCTGGCACCCAGAAAACCTAAACCCTGTACGATACAGGATGTCATGCAATAGTGGTCAATATTAACTTTTTTATTGTAAATGCGACACCTCAATTTCTAGATTCTTCAGAAAATTCTAGACATATTTCATGTAAAATGTCCTATACCAATTTTTAACTGCTTTGGAGATATTAGGTGTTTTCCCATTTATTGCAAAAATTAATATTAAAAACGAAGACAATAATTTGGTTACATAAATTTACAAAGATAGTCAAAAAGTAATAAATTATACCGTTAATCTCTTAACTAAATAACAAAAATACATTAATGTCAATGTATGAGATGTTCAATATGCTCGCCATGAACATGCTGGTATACAATTTCAACTGTAAATTTCTTCTAATGCTACTCTGTTACTACTGTTTTTTTAATCAGCCAAGTCGACGAGTTTTGTTTTGTAGATAATATTTTTGACTCCATAACAAAAGTCTGATAATATCAGATCAGGGGATTGTGCTGGCCATTCCATCGGTTCCCATCTCCCTATCACCCAATTTGGAAATATTCGATGGAGGTACTGCCAGACAATGATTTGATAATGCCGTAGTGTTCCATTTCATTGAAACCATTTTATATTAACTGGAACTTGTGCGTTCACGAGTTCTTCTAGGACCTTTATACACTCCAGTACAAGTTTAGAGTTTACGTTTTCGGCCGTAAAAAATTTAATGGCAGCTTTGTATTCCGAGCAGATTGAGATTACTGTATTCTAGTGTCAATAATTTAACATATTCTTACACAGCGAATACATTAGCTTGGAGGACAGTAGCGAGTAGGCCCTGCTTGGATATAAGACCCCAAAAGCCTGCATCAACTCCCTTGTTTATTTTAGAGCTCTCTGTATAATAGATGGTTCCCTTATTTATTTGCTTACAGATTATTATAACCCTGCCATTCCTATCTGCCTATTTCTATGTATGTATCCTCAAGGACTCTAGTTAAGGGCTGGTCGCATACATTCTGTTATGCTTAAGTAAGCGAAGCTCTTTATAAAAAGTAGATATTCTGATACAACTCAAGTCAAGAGTTGAAGGTTCTGATAGTTTCGGTTCCATCATTTTAGTGTTATTAAATATTTCTTACTCCTGTTGAAAAATATAAAGCCGTAACTTGGAATCGTTGTTATTGACTTGTGCTTATTTCTCACTTCACATTATTAATGCGAAGCAAAATGGAACTGGTAGAATGAAGTTAATCTGCGTATATGGGAAGAAAAGACAACTGATAGCCAAGGAAACTAAAGGAAAAAGCTAAGCCAGCTGTATGTGCCTCTTCATCTAAGATTATGTTACTGTTGAGCAGACTCTTTAATGATGCAACAAGTATACGTTTGGCTTAGCCAATCACACCGAAAGTTTCGCAGATTCCTGTCTAGCAATGAAATCCGCTTACTCGTTATCTGAATTACCTGATTGGATGGCACTCGGAACAGCTAAGCCCTGTAGCCCTCCTTTACGAGTTCTTCTAGGACCTTAAGTTTAGAGTTAACCTTTTCGGCCGTAAAAGTTTTAATGGCAGCTTTGTATTCCAAGCAGATTAAGATTACTGTATTCTAGTGCCAATAATTTAACATATTCTTATACAGCGAATACATAAGCCATACAAGACCCCACCACAAAAGCCTGCATAAACAAGGGAATTTGTTTATTTTGGAGCTGCCTGTATAATAGATGGTTCCCCTATTTACTTGTTCAGAGGTTATTACAACCCTGCCACTCCTACCTGCCTATTTCTATATATGTATCCTCAAGGACTCTAGTTAAGGGCTGGTCGCATACATTCTGTTATGCTTAAGTAAGCGAAACTCTATTCAGTTGCCTTTGATATTTACTTTATTTGTTTTTTGATTATTATTCAACGATACCTCCATATCCAAAAAGAGGTTTAGTGATAGATAAGTAGATGCAGTAAAGAATCTTAGGAAACAGATCTCAGTTTATTAAGTGTTTACCATGACGATCCGCAATAGTTGGTTTCGCTAATTCTACAAGCGTCTTTATTTAAAAGTGTGGCATATCGCCACCAACAGTTCTATAAAAGGTATCATAAAGATATCTTGCTGAAAGGTATCATAAAGTTCAGGTGCGTGGAGTGTTGTCTGCCAAGGCACTTTTAGATATTACCTCAGGGATCAATATTGAACTCAATCTTATTTCTAATTTTAATAAATGTTCTTCTTATTATTTTTGAAGGTGCCAAATTGTGCTCTTTGTGGATGATACAACTCTTGAAGTAGGTGACGCGATTGTCTCGGATGTAGAGACAAATTGAATGGCGGCTTCTGTCTGATCGCTTACTTCTAAGTGCAGAGAAAAACTATATAAACATATTTTTTTTATTAAGAGAAATTAATGATGACCAATGTGACTCAGGCTCTGTCAGGTTTTTTGGTGTAGAACTGGATTCAAGGTTGATCTGAGAGCCCCAGCCCTCGGGATTGTGTGATGCACTTAGATCTACAGCCTTTGCCATAAGGAGTCTAGTGGGATGTATACCTCAGGAAACCTTGAGAACTGCCTATTTTGCTATTTGTCACAGTAAAATTACCTATGCTATTTTAGCGTGGGGTGGTTCATGACTTTCAACCTGCGTTTTTGGACTGCAGAGAAGAGCTATAATGTTATTAGCTATAGGTTTAGCAGAGGAGATCACAGGGTGGTTTTTACACAGTGGAATACATAAACTTTCCTTGTGCATATGTCCAGAAACATCTATTGTATTGTATAAAAACAATAGGAATAAATACAAAACTTATGAGAGCGTTCATAATCATTATTATGAACATTAAGGAAATATTTAATCTAGTTACACTATATTATAGCAGACTAGAGAGGTACCAGTGTAGGCCTAATTTGCTAGGTGTCTGACTCTTGTTAAGGAGCTTCTCCCTAACCAATTTAAAAAGAGATTTAAATCATTTTTATATAAAAAGGCTTTCTATAGTACTTCAGAGTTTCCTGAACTTAGAATCTTAGACATGTAGTATTTTTCGTCCCTCTGTACATAATACTAGTAAAACTTTTATTTATGTTTAGAATTTTATAATGTAATATATTTCTGTATTTTTTTGTATTTGTATATACATAATTCAGTAAATTGGCTATTGCATGAAATCTGTGTATCACTTCAACCTTATGTTGCATCTGGACCATGCACCATCATATTTAATAAAGTCCAGTGCAACGATATATTAGAATGGTTACCCGTCAAAACACCAGCATTCCACCTGCCAAACAATGTCATCCACCTTCTATTTACATTGTTTGACAAGTAAAATGCTGGTGTTTTGACGGGTGACCATTCTAATATATCGTTGCACTGGACTTTAACTCCTGCAAACTCTGTCCTTTAACTCCTGTCCCAATAAGCTTCAAATGCTCGAAATATAGCTTTGTCCATCGGCTGAAGCTCATAAGTGATGTTACTCGGCAGACAATGTAAGTGAATGTCATGAGCAAAAATTTAAATTACTGGCGGAGGCGACATGTATTCAATGAAATGGTCTAGCCACTATGGTGGTACCAATCCGTGCCAATCCATACTAATGAGCTGTTCTAGCTGCAAGCGCTGGTCCAATATCAATATTAAGTCAATGCTTTATAGATCTTTAATTGAATTTCTATTCTATTAGTAAGTAAAGCAGACTTTCTTTATTTTAAATCGATATTGCCTAGGGAGTATCAATGTTTCAAACTCACTTTTGGAGTCATATATATAAGGCAAATATGAACGGGAATTGCGGTGCATTAGATAATAGCTAAGAGTGGTTAAACCAATATCTAGGTTTGTAAAAAACTCTATTAGTCTCATTACTGTTATTCATTTGCTCTCTTTAGAAACAGCTGTTTAGTTAATTAAAAATGTAGGTTGAGACCGGATTTCTTCTAATGTTGGTGAAATTATTGTTTTAACTCATGTAATGGGTGTCCTTCCTAGAACATCAGCAAAAAATCAGTAAGCCTCCAGTCTTTTTCATCATTTACATGGTAGTTACCTAGTGAATTCTCACCAATGCTGGACTAGACCTACCTCCTTAGTCTCAGGCTATTACGACTAATAAGAAGAGGACGAAGAAGAAGATTAATAAGAAAAAAAATAATGAAAATATCATGATAAACAACGAGAAAATAGTTCATTTATTCAAAAGTAGAAGTAGTCAATAATCTTGATTAGATTTTGCAGGTTCATTCGTTGGTATTACTAGTGCTTGCTTATCAATAGCTTATGGTTTAATAGTGAAAGCCGATTTAGTTGCTTTAGCTTATTAAATTTTTTTCTTTTCTATGGAAATCAAAATTTTACAAGTTTTAGTATATTAATATAAATTTTTAGATTTGCCCGCTCTCTTTTTCATGCTCTCTATTGGAAAATGTAAAAGTGGTGTCCCGTACTGAAAGAACATTATAAGTTATTTTGAATCGAATGAATTGACATAGAATTTTATTAGGAATATTTCCTTAACTAACTCAAAATTAAACACATCAAAAATTGAAATGTCGAATAATACCAAAGTAAGACTTTAAAGACACTATTAGTGAATGTTGATGCCAAATATTTTTGTGGGTGGTAAAACCACTATCCTTATTAATAATCCACAGTTATTATTATTACGTATTATTATATTTATCATAAGACAATTAATTATAGATAGTGTGGTCATTTATGACCCTTCGTTAAACAATAAGGAAATGAAACATAATAGCTCCGAGCTATTAGTACACCATTAACCTTAGCAGGGCGCTAATTATATTAATATTTAAATTTGATATTATCACAACCCATTATTCCGACCTTCTTGGTGAACTTCTAAGCGCATAAATTAAATAACTGAACAAAGAGATCTCTTCCTGGTCAATGGAAGGTCGGACCGTTGGCCACCGTAGTCATTCCATTCAACCCATTTTCACGGTCGCCAACTTATATGGTTTTGTGAAAAATGCGACTGTTTTATGGGTGCTAACTCGGTACATCTGGGAGGTTAACCTTGTTTTTGCCAACTCGAAGCAATATTTTATTGATAATTTGATAATTAGGTGATTTTTTTTTTGTGAAGACGACTTTGGTAGAAGACTTTTAAAAGATAAAAACAATGACTTAAGATGTTTTGTGTCTACCGTTAATAGCGTTTATTTTGTTTAAGTTAATTTATTTTTTTTTATGGGGCAACAATTTTGAAGTGACTATTGGCATTTGACACTTACAGATAAATTGTTTTTATGTTTCTTTCCCTATTTATCCTACTTACACAGAATACTATGTGTCTTATGCGTGTAATATTCCTATTCGCTATCCCCGGTGGAAAAAACTAGAACAAAGCGAGCTTGGCATCCTTTCAGATTTACAATCTCGTTGGCCCAATCTGGTATTATCTTGGATAATCTGTAGTCTTGGGAATTTTCCCAAGTGGTTCATTGCTTCGTATTTATAATTGAGCGGTTCCATTCCAAAACTTGCCTTCTCCATATTGGGTAAAATTTCACAATTGGCAAAAAACGTTTTAGAAAATTTTCAAATACAAATTTAATATGTATGGATTTACTATAATCATTTGTGTGCTAATTTTAGCATTCATTTAAATCCTGTTTATTTAATTTCCATAAAATTTATTAAAACAATATGGACAAGACAAGTTTTGGCATGACTGCATGGATAAGACAAGTTTTGGAACGAAAAAGTACAGCAATTGACTGATCTTATTTTTTTTATTAAAAAAAGTTCAAAGTTTCAGTTTCTTCGTCCATTCTCTCAATGTTTTTCTCCTGTTCCTCGAAGAAATTTTTATAAAATTCTAAATTATTTCTCCCCATCCAATCTTCCCCATAATGAGCAAATAGTAACTTTGGATGAACATCGTCAACGCATCATCGACAGCTGCCATGATATTCCACAACATGTTTTTGAAAATTTCCATCAGGAATTTAAACATCGTCTATATTATTGTTTGGCCAAAAACGGTCAACATTTTGAACACTTATTGAAATAAACTATATAATAACTGATATTTTCATGTTTTTGTTTTCTATCTGAACAAATTAAGATTTTTCTAATTTTCTCGAAAACGAATCGACCGATTTAAAAAAATCAAACGTCAAAATAAAAGACTTCGAAAGACCTTTTAAACAAGCTATTACTCGATACTCCTTGCCATTTAAAATTTTTAAGGGGATGACCCTGGAGGGCAATGGGTGAAAGGGGGTGAAGTAATTTTAGGTTAGAAAGTTGTCCAGCTTGACAAATCTTTGGACGTATTTCGGCGTTTTTTTTGAACACTGGTTTCCGATAAATCCGTGGTGGGAAGTTTTAGATGAACACCCTGTATTTAACGATGATATAATCTATAAATCGTTGTTTAAAAGCTGACCATTTATTGTAATGACTTTTTTCCATACAGTGTATATACAGTGTATGTAACTGACTTTTTGAGGGCTACTTATTCAAAATCAAGCAAATAGATAATAGTTGTTTAAAAAATTATTTCGTTTAAATAAATTCTAAATGAATAAAAACTTTATTAACTAATATATAATTAATAGGCTAAAAAAAGAAAACTATTCAAAACCGAATCTTGACCCAGACGTTTGACACAAAAAAGCAAGATTTATTATAATGTGTATCTGAAAAAGAGATGTAAAAATAATTCTTAATTTAAGCAATAAGAAAGTTCTTCGGTTATGTGTGTAGGCATACCTAAATGGGAGCATCACGGCCGAGGCCAAAATGCTATTAATACCGATTTTTAGGACCATTTTCCTTGAGAAAGTACAACAATGGCTTCATTTACTTTCCCTTACCGTTCATTTGCTTAGTACGGTAGACCTTGTTGGTAAACCAAGGATTTTAATTTAATTTCAACATGGTTGTTTTAATTTTTAACTTTAATTAGATTGCTAGTTTTTTTTAGAAAAACTATTAATAACCACTAAGAAATAAAAAAAAATACAGCATACAGATATTACAGATCACAGATAACAAAGACTTATAAACCTACTTTATTTAACATAATGATAATATTTTATTAAAATATCTCCTAAAAAGTTATTTAGTATACTTTTAAGTTTTATTGGAATCTATATACACTGTCTATAATTATCTTACAATTAAATATTTTATACTTACATCTTATAGGTTACTTTTTTCCTTAACTTTTTTACTTAATTATCTGATTATAGAAATTTAAGGAATTCTTTTTTTGAGAAGTTTGTGACCGGTTTTATTTTTCTTTTGTTTATTTTGTTAAGGTTTAATAATAATATTATTAAAGAAGTTTATTTAGCATAATAGCTACATATATTACAATAATTATAATTATAATATAAAGCAGTACTAAAGTCTACAAAGAAAATAAACTACAATAATAATAATAAATCAATAAGAGTTCATTACATACAGGGCTACACTAGGTATAATAGAGTTGTGATCAGTGTAATAAAAGAAAACGTACACAACAATTATTGGTATAAATAAAACCTAACCTAGGACAACACAAAGGGTATAATAAAACTTATAACTAAAATCATAAATAGAATATAATCTACACAAAAAAATAGAAATACTCTTAGCTATCTCTATTTAAAAGATGTTTTCTCAATAGCCTTCTAAACTGGTTTACATTATCACAGGTCTTAATTATCACAGGCAATTTAGTAAATTCTATTGAGCCTCTAAATAAAATCGAATTAAGTAACTGAACAGTGTTACACCTATCCACTATGGCGAAATCTTGACGATGCCTAGTATTGTATGTGTGTACATCCGCAAACGATTTTAACTTGTCACAGATATAGCTGGGTAACAAACGATGTTTCAATTTAAATATAAACAAATAGACATTAAACTTTGTACGTTCAGTCACAGACATCATATTTAGGACACTTAACATACATTTAATTGGTGTATATCGATCACCTTTTAAAATAATCATAGCTAAAAGTCTCATAGCTCTATTCTGTATTACTTCTAACTGGTGTATTTTATATTGTGGCAGATTAAACAACAACGTGGAGCAATACTGCAAATGCAGAAGTGCAATGCTATTAAACAAAAGCAACTTTGTGCTCATGGAGAGGTTTCTTCCCACTCTGGTAAAAAATCCAACTTTTTTGGAGAATTTTCGCATGACGTAGTCTGCATGTGCACAAAAGTTTAAATTGGCATCTAGTACCCATATCATATCAATCATAGTACCCAAATACTTAAAAAAAATTAAATTCTAAAAACTCATTGCATAATAAATATTTTTTTAGCCTTTTTAAAAAGACTTAAAAGATTTAAATTAGAAGAAAAAATTAAAACTTTATAATACAAAATCAAAATATTTTAAATGAAAATGCACAGTTCCTTATCACTTTTTTAAGTTTTCATTAATTAATATTCAACCGAAACAATTAAAGAAGAATTTTTTTTAAATTAATTTATTTGTTGATTATTTGTTTTCCTAGTTAAAAAATCATATTCGAAAAAAAAAGAAAAAAATCAACAAAAATTTAAACATATTTATATTTACATTACAAAATTATAAAACATTTTAGGTGTAAAATGTAATAATATATAATATTAATAGAAATTTATTTAAAATGAAATTAAGCTATTTCATTTTTATTACCAATGATTTAATTAATAGATTATGAAAGTTTAAAAAATTCTTGTATTCCTTTATATTTTCTTACTTTTAAGATCTTCATTTATTCAGTTATTCAATCTGTTGATTTTTAGAGTTATTTAATGATTTAAATTAGATTATTAAATTATGAAGGAAAGAAAAAAATATATATGACGAATTAGGCTATTGATTAATAAGTCAGTTCTGGGGAAAAACTGAGCCTGTTAAGAATTTTCTTTGCTTTACATGTTCAATAGGTATATCCCTAAAGATTCTAAAACCACAAAAGGCTATTAAATTTAGGGAAACGTTTTGAGGTTATGTTCAATTTGTTGGTATCAAACGGTCAATTTATATCGTGCAAATAATATTTTATAAGAGAAAAATATTTCAATTTTTCCCAAAAAAATGTCTATACTTAAATACACTTTACAAGAAGTTATTGGTAAAAAATAGCATTTGCTTTTGCACTTATTGCAAAATTTTTTGGACATCTCGAGATAATATTTTGATAGCATCTCTTATTATCTGTAATGGTTCTGTTGATAGTTTTGAAGTAAAACGGAATCGAGTAAATCGAATATAACCTCTAAAGCGAATTAAATAGCATTATCATTTTTTGAAGGGTTTATATCCTAAATTTCATTTACACATTTTTTTTCTTTTATAATTAGTCTTAAAAAATGTAATAAATATAAATATTAGATATTTTGGCCCAAAAACTATGAAAGAATAAATAATAATGCAATATGCATGAACATAATTGACCATACAAAAATTAATTAGAAACTATTTCAATTAAACGATAAATAATCAGTTTTTCGGTCTTTAAATTAACTAGACTATAAATTGACCCGAAATGTGTGTTTCCAGGTCACCTGACCCCAATAGGACACATCTGCATGACTCTCTCTTTCAACTAAATAAATCACTTAAAAAATCACCTACTCTTCCATATCTCGACAGAGAACCGAATATTCATTCAACAAGTCAGACAAGAAAAAGAGATGCCACAGGGCAAAAAGGATACTGTACCGATTGTGACTTGTCGCTCTGTGAATATGAATACAATGGGAGAAAATAAACCAAAAAAAAACAAGGATGGAAATGATTTGTTGTCGGCGGATCAAATCATTTCCTGCTTTTATTTATGTATATGTTGATGTTCGTTTTTATTAGTTTTTTGGGTCACCGGTACGAGAATAATGACAATGGAAATAACCACGTGCAGACTGGAGTTTCGGCGTTTTCGATGTCTCTCGTTTTGGAAAGTGAGATACTTTGCGTTTTTGAGAGTAAGAAATTTAGGTTTATGGGCTTCAGATGGGACCACTGTAATTTAATACGAATAAAAATTAAAGATGCTTTTTTTTCGTAATAATACAAATGATAAATAAAGACATTTTAAAACTAAATAAATAGAAGCGGGTTTGAAAATATATTGTCACATAATCATAAGATTCAACATTTATTTTCATTAATAATTTATTATTGTATGTGTCAAAGTTGTCAAGGCAGTAGCGCAATCAATATATAAATATAGCGCAAATAATAAACCTTTCTTTTATTAAAATTTATTTATTTATTTAAGGGTTAACTACAATATAAATTATAAATGTAACTAAAGTTTAAAAACTCAAGTAATAAAAATTAAGAATAAACAGGTGATAAAAACTGCAGTAGAAAAAACTTAATAATAACAAGATTAACAGAATCAATTAAGTGAACACTCATCTCACTCTATAAATTACTAGACAAAGCTCCCAGATAAAGATTAATCTCAGATAAATTATCAGAAAAAATTAAATATAGTCAAATAATTTAAGTAGCTTATTCCTCAGATTTAATATTCACGGAATAAATGCATTTTTGAGTAGTAGGTATACATTTGGGGATGTTAAGAGCCATGCCATTAAACTTGGCAGCAAAGCGCTAAAAAATATAAGTCCTCCTGAAAAAAAGGGTTTTTTTCAAAGAAAATTAAGAGCAAAAAAAATTAATTACAATAAAGTAAATTGGTGGAGGACCCACTTGAGACTTCTTGTGGCATCCCTCAGGAGACTACTTTGGCGAAGATGTGAAGTTGTTGACCTGATGGTTTACCCCGTCAAATGCCTTTGAGAAGTCCATATAATTTCTCCACGTATATAAATATAAGTTTAGTTTTTTTTGATGAAGTTTTCTTGCTGGTAATAAATTTAGCAATTATTATTAGTGATTTCTTTATTATAAAAATTTGATTTCTGAATTTCTTAATTTTTATTTTGGATAAATGTTAATATGTAATCATTTTATCAATCATAAAGCGAATATTTTAATTGAAAGTTCTTATGAAAAAAAATCTTCTAAAAGCTACAGGCATTTATAACATTTCATTATTTATAATCTTTGATTTTTTTACTATTTTTAAATATATTTATAGATTCGTGGTTATATAGTATTAACTACAATAATAAGCCCTAATAAAGTATTTAGTTTATAAAATATTTTCTAACAAATAATACAATATTAGAGAGTAAACAAATATTCTTTAAAAATTTATTTCAGATTACTTGACAAATAATTCAGCATTAACCTACTGATCATACAAATGTTTATGATAGTATAAAGTGTGTTTTTTTGCCATTTCCACAAAAGCATTTGGCATCATTGCATCAGAGATGTTGCAAGCAAACGAACTACCCATAGTTCCATGATAATGCTAATTCCAACCTTTCATTTGTTCTAAGCTTCTAGTCTTAAGACACGTAATTAACATCCGGCTCTGAATTTTGTTTTTTATTTATTTCCTTTCTTCGGTGCACACTATAACAAATCTTTATTCCTTACCTTCTTTTTCTAGATTATTTCATTAATTTTGATGGCATCTATTCTTTTCTAGTCTTTTTTCTCAGCTGAATTGGACTTTACAAGGAGTCGTCTACTTATTCTTTGGTAATTATTCTTCTAGTAGGTTCTTTGATAAAGATCTCTGCTCATTATTGAAGTGAAATTCTAGGCTCTACCCAGCATACCAGGTATGTCAAAAATAATCTATTTAAAGTTCTAGTTTTTTCATTTAATTTCCTGTAATTCGTACAATATATGTCATTATTAAATAGAATTTAATATCATAAAAGCTTTTTTTATCTTCGCATCTCTGATATATTAGAAGGCAGTTTCTTAGAAAACAGGAATTTGAAATTTAACATCGTAGCCTTGCATAGTTTCCTCAGCCTGTCAAATTACACTCTAAGTTATATTGTGTTCTAGTATCAGGGTGGCCTTTTGTACTGCGACCATTGTTGATCTATTGTGCTTCCCCTGTCCCGATCTGTTAAATACGTTCGTGAAAAGGATCACTCAGCATATATGTGTGTAGAATCCTGTGGGCTAGTGCTCCACAATTTGCAATCAAGTGTTCCATCGACTCCTGTTCCTCACCGTTAAATCTGCAAATGTCTGTATCGGATAAGCCCATTTTGTATAGGTGGCCATGGGAGGTTTAATGTCCTGTCGGCGCTCCTACTAGCATCCGTAAGCTTTTCCTGTTTAGTCTTAGAGCTAGATCCGCCTTCTCAGCATCAAAAATACGGAGCTTTTTAGGGTGAACCAACCCATTGATGGTATTTTAATATCAGATCATCCTGGACAATCGCAATCTCTCCTTTAAGGAAGCTTTAGTTGAATCCAAAAGATAGGGTGAGTGCAATAAAATGTCCTCAGCCCTTTTTTGCGTAAATGTCCGCCATCTCATTCCCGGCGTGCCCCTAATGTCTTGGTACCCAAACCAGAGTTATCTGTTTGACAAACCTGCTGGATCTATACGTGCACCAGTCAGTACCCTAAGATTCAATTAAGACGATTTACTCTTTCTTGTCCCCTTGCTTCAAAAAGGTCGTGTTTATGATCCGACGTGGAGTCCTCTTCAGAGAGCCTCTAGTCACTGATCATATATTAAGAGATTTTTTAGCTATGAGGGTCAGATGAAGAAACTCTTTTCTAATGGTGCTGCAAAACGTTGGATTATTTACCCTCTTTCCAATCTCCATGTTAGTGAGTATAAGGACTGACTTACCTCTTTTATTCCGTGTCCGTGCTTCCTCATACCATATTGTGGGCATTTGCATCTACCGGGTGGTGCGTCGCCGAGCGGAACATAGGAAAACCCATGTAAATTTTAAGAAGATCAATTATTGGCTTCTCTGTACATTTTGTAGTAAAAATGTAAGATAACTTTTTGAAGAGACCAATCTGGCAAACCTTTGTGCAAAGTTTCTAAAAATTTTAATAAGCGAATCTTGTATCATTCAATTAAATGTAATTGCAAAATTAGCAAATTTTCGGTTCAGGTAAAAACAAACGGGTACCAGTAAAATGAATATTGTCACTGACGTGAGGAAAAGTGTCAATAAATCAGTGACAGTCGATATTTGAAAACAAGTATGAATTATTCAATCGACGAAAAAGTAGCCATAATTAAGTGGCATTATGCGGGAATCAGTTTTAGAGATAAAAAAGTAATGTTAACGTGTCTTACTTTGAATGTATGGTTGTGAGATTGATAAAACGAAGAAAAAAACATTTCTTGTATTCGGCTGTATGTCAGATTTGACAAAGCCTTATAACAAATTGTTTGCTGGTGGCTGGTATCTGGTTTTACCTGAACCGAACATTTGATAATTTTGCAATTACATTTAATTGAATAATTCAAGATTCGCATATTTAAATTTTTTGAAACTTTGCACGAGGGTTTGCCAGATTGGTCTCTTCAAAAAGTTATCTTATATTTTTTTCTGTAAAATGTACAGGGAAGCCAATAATTGACCCCCTTAAAATTTATATGGGGTTTCCTATGTTCCGCTCGGCGACGCACCACCCGGTATGGTATCTACAATATTTCACTAGTTCCTTGATATTCTTCATCTGTGTCCTGCAGAAAGTAGATTGAGGAAATAACGACCTCTCTTCTACTTCCGTTTGAATACAACTTGACTAGTACCACACCAGTGTCACCATCCATAAATTGTATAAATGTGAGTTAACATCGGTGTTCATGATCAGCGCAGCTCTTGGCTTGTCTGCGCCTAAACTCTCGGCTCAGCAGGCTATTTTTTGAGTCATATCCTATATTTTGAAAAATATTTATAGAAATGAATACGTGAAAAGACGTATCCAAGTTATTAAGTGATTATTTGGATGGTCACGAACAGGCTGTTGATATTTTAGTTGATGGAAAGGCTCACAGCATTTGTAGTAAAGCATTATGCACAGGAATTTTATTACAAAATTCTAGCTCTATAAGTAAATAGGGAAGATTCCATATGTGAATAATGAACCAAAGTATGATAAGCAATATGGCCGAAATGTATGTCTACAAATTTTTTTTCAGATTTCCTGAAACAAATATGAATAAGCAACTGTTGAATTAGGGAAATCGTGAGCAGCCAAGATGAATGTCATGCATATAGGTCTCCTGATAGAGCTATCATACGTATACTTGAGGGCAACCAGAGGCCAATAGCCTCAGAACAGCCAATAAAGTTATTACCAAAATCGGAAAATTGTATATCTCTGACTATTTAGTGATGCGATAGCTACACATTTTAAATATTCATGTCGATTATAGGTTCAGGACTTACTAGCAAACTTACAAGTTCCAGTCTAGTAAGAAAGTTCACTCACTTAATCGTAATCCCAGCATTATCTGGTGCGCAACTAAAGTAACAGAAACTGGAAAAGCTGAACCTTGCACCCTTCTTCACTAGTTTCTCTAGAATCTTGATTCACTTCATTAAGGTTGGCCTTTTGGGGCGTTATAGTCCTGATAGGGGTTTGCTGAAAGAGCAGATTGAGACTAGTGATGTTTGTGTGTGTCCACAGTTTAAAATTTTCTGTCTGCAGAATTTTCAGTCTGCAGCAGCGTGCTTGCTCAGCAAGAAGGTAAGGCTCTGCTGGTAAATGGGGTTTCACCACAGAAGTGTGCGTGAGCTCTGTAGTTCATTCTGGATATATGTGGGTACCACATGGTCTCTCTATTTTTCTACTCCCATCTTATGTCTACTCCTCTTTGTTTGTCATATGGGTTACGAAGTCTTTATAGTCGATTGACCCACGTGTCATCAAGAAGGAAGGAGAGGACATTTATATATGGCATGCCATCAGATCTTAGCATGGTCGGTCTCACCAGCTCATAGTTCACCAAGCACATAGCTACAATTTAAGTCCTTATGATCTTAAATTGTACTACCAAATCCGGAGGTAGAAGGTTTAACAGAATCTCAAGGGCCTAAGTTATGGCCGTTCGCTTAGTTATGCGAAGCGGTGAACTTTATCCAGTTCCACTGGAATTTTTGATTTCTCCGTTACGTTACATCTCCTTGTGAAATCTAAGAGCTTCGATTGTTTAAAGCTTTAGCTCCTTCAGTGGGCACCACCGGTACAATATACCCAGGGCCCTTATCATGCAGCATGCTAGTCCTGCATTAAGGCAGAATTCTTTTCCAATTGAAGAATTATCATGTCATCACCATAAGGCTGCGTATACTGGTATACCTATTTAAATCGTTGATTAGGCATCGTCATATAGTTGGGGCATGAGCAAAAGTTTTTTACAAATTATTTACATGATTCTGAAAAGCTCAGGTTCTAGTGTAACCCAGAAAATCCAGCAATTCTATAAAGCCTTAGAAAAAAAGTAGTATGAGGTAAACTAGTAAGAGAGAGAAATTATTTCAGGAACATATTCCATGAGTGTTTGAAAGTGGTAGACAATGGTAGTCGGACTGACATTGTCTTTGTTTTTGGTACAACACGACGTTTCGGTCGGTAAGTATCTCCGACCGTCATCAAGTGTAAACTAAAGCAATTTCCTATTCTGCGGCCTTATATGTATATTGATAATGGGATCAATGAGGCGTGAATTCTGATGATGCGTGAAAAGAGCGTCTGCTAGAAGAGGTTGGGAACATCCACACTGGGTTTTATATATATATACATATGTATATACAGTTGGCTGGGTTTTAGATAACTTTTTTGAGATAACCATTCTGCTGCAGATCTTTAGTAAGAAGTGCTACTTCCGCGTTAAAGTCTGCGTCGTTATTGCAGATGGTTACAGCTCGGTTGTACAGAGACCTGATGATTCCAACTTTACTCGAACCAGAGTGATTGGAATTAAAGTGTAGGTATTGTCCAGTATGTGTGGCTTTTCGATATACAGACGTTGTTATAATGCCATTTGTATTCTTGACAAGAACATCTAAGAATAACAGCGTCGAATTTTTTTTTCTTAGTCTCTATGGTGAATTTGATACTTGGCACCATGTTGTTCAGGTGGTATAAGAAGCCCTGAAGTTTGTCTTCCCTTTTATCCCAGATGATAAATGTGTCATCAACGTATCGCAGCCACATCTTTGGTTTTTGTCGTGAGGTGCTGATTGCCTGTTCCTCAAACCATTCCATATACAGTGCGAACGTAAAGGTTGGAATAAATTCATTTAAAATTCAGAGGTATGTTAAAAAAAAACGCTCGGACATGTCAGTTATGTTTTCTGTCACGTTAATAACGTTTTAAAAAACTTTTATTTTGACAAGCCGCGATACAGTGTACTCTAAGCAAGAACGAAGATTACCTTAACTTAATATTACAAGTGATTATATAGACTAAATAATGCAAATAAAGCATGAAATACAATATAACTGAGTAAGCATATACATAAGCAAATAATATATATAGGGTGGCATAATTGTGTACATAACTCCTCCCGCCTAAGTCGAAAACAACAGGGATGGTGTGTTGTTTTTCGAGGTACCAGGGGTAGCATCTTTTTCTTCAGCTTCTTCTTTGTCTTGAAGTTCTAGTTCCTCTTCGGTAGACCTTTTCTTTTGGATAAGTGTGTAGATAGCGAAGACTATACAGCATATGGCTAGTATGGTTCCAAGAGTTATACTAAAGCTCCAGGCTGCAGGGTGAATTCTTTCTTCTTCCTCTGGAAGGGGTTTCAAGATATTGGAGCGTTCTGCTAACGATCTGATGTGGTTGAAGTCGATTGAATCTAGTTGGATTGTTTCTTCTGGCAGCTGCATTTCCAAGTCATTAAATGTTACATCCGGTAGATGAAAAGGGTTGGATCTTAGGATATCCTCTTGATTCCAGAATTGTGATCCTAGTAAGCTTATACCGCATTTATATGGTATTTCTATTAAACTAGGTGTATCAATAAAGAATATTTGCTTGTTTTGGCACGTTTGTTGTGCTTTTATTTTGGTGCTAGCAGGAATAGCTAGAACATATTGCTGATTTATGGGATGGATAATAGGGGTAGTTACGTTAACTTTAAGCAGCTTGCAATTTAGATTTTCTGCTTTTCTTATGAGGGACGTAGTACAGTCATCCACTTGGGGTCCTAGGGTATTTTGACAGACGTATAGGTCTTCAATCAATGGGCAGGCCTCTTCTTGATATTGGTGTAGATCAGTGCCAATTATAAGGTAAGGAAGTTTGGGAATTATAATGGTTTGGTTTGTTGGAATAGCAAACAGGTGGAAAAGTTCGAAAGTTTCTTTTATAAATATAGGAAAATGAATAGCAAAAATTATTTTATCATTTGAAAAACTTACTTGAAGTCCTGTTAATTGATAATAATAATTTAAGTCGCTAAATGATATTAGTCTTTCCTCACCATAAAGGGTAGTTAGATTCAAAATTATTTGTTCTAATTGGGTAGCTGAAACTACGGTACTATGTAAGGTATTGAGTTTAGCAAACATTATCGCATCCTCTAAATTGTCTAGGAAAGTAATAAAACTCTGACAATTTATAATTAATTGACTTATAGTATTTTGAAGTTTTAAATATATAGAAAGATCATTAATTGTTTTATTCATTTGTTTTTTGAAAAGGTCAACATGATTTTTTAAAGAGTTCTGGTTTTTACTTAAAGTATGTATGGTGTTATTGTAACTGTTAATTAAATCCTTTGTTAATGACATTTGCATATTTATTTCTTTTTTATATGTATTTTGACTATAGCGTAATTCTTCAATTGCTTTGTCATATCTTTCTCCATCATCGGAGTCTAATGTACCAAAAAGCCATTTTGACGTTTTACCTAATATATTTACTAAGCCTCGTTTTTCACGGCTATGTGGTTTAATGTTATTAAGTTTAGTTTTGATTTCATTAATAAAGTAGCTAGCATGTTTAAGCATATCTAATGTGTTAATATGATGTAAAAGCAAAGCGTTAACAATATTTGTTTCATTACAAGCAGCAATTAAAATTCTAAAATTATCTTCTAGTTTAGTAAGCTCTATAACTAATGGTTTAATTTCTACATAATGGAGGAAAGTATGTTTACTTTCAATAATTCTCGCATTTCCTAAATGAAATGGGAATAAAGGGGATTTGATTGGGGTTATGATAGGATTAGTCGCTATCACTGTTGTCGATAATACTTGTAGGAGAACTGCGAAGCTCTTCTGAAGTGTCAGGAGGTTCATTATTTCTAGGGAAAAGAAAGTGTTTTTTAGGTTTTTGTATCATAGATTTATGTACAACTTTCTTGTTTTTAGTAATGATTTTATTACCAATATCTTCTTGAACGTATTCTATTTTCTTACGCGCTTTATCTTTAGTTCTCGAAGCGGATTTATCTGTTACATAGATTTTTGATCCTGATGGGATATCTATAGGGGCTTCTCTATTTTTATTCTGTTTTTCATTTAAACGTAATTTAGTATTAAGAGATTGATTATAGATTTCGTCATAGATAATTTTTAATCGGTCTTTACGATCATTAACATATTTATTTAATATGATCTCATCTGTAAGGTCAAAAGGGTCTAAAGCGTTTGGACGTCCATTTAAGACATCAAAAGGTTTTTGTTTAGTAACACTATGTACAGAGAGGTTGTAACCTGTAATCGCATAAATCATTAGTTGTTTCATTGTCGCATTTGGGAATTTAAGTTTTAAAACTCTAATGTGATCAATTAAGGTTGAATGGACTCTTTCAATAGGACTATTGCTATTTGAATTTCCGGTAGTAGTGAAATGAATTTTTATTTTGTGAAGTTTACAAAAATCAATTAATAGGGAAGTTTTAAATTCTGTGCCATTATCACAGATAATCTGATGAGGTAGTCCATGATGACTTATAAAAATTGCTAAATTATCTAGAACTGTAATTGCGTTGCAACTAGGTTCTAAGGGGTAAGCTTGGGCGTAACGTGAAAAAACATCTATTATAGTTAGGAATTTTACGTTAGAAATTTGGAAAGTGTCCATGTGGATGGATTCTAGAGGTTCTCGAGGTGTGGGTGTTAATGAAAATTCTATCTTTGGAGGATGGCGGTCATACTTGGCTTGTTGACATATGTCACAATTGTTTATATATTGTGTGAGGTCTAATTTCATATTGGGCCAGTAATATAATTTTTTCAGTGACATCATACATTCATTAATACCTCGGTGGCAAGTTTTCTCGTGATGGTTTTTTATTAAATTCATTTGCATTTCTACATTTACTATATCGTTTAAGAATGTATTGGAAATTACTAATTTGTAAGAGTTATGTTTAAATGTTTTGGATAAGATTACTCCTATTTTATTTCCTAAATTGTCAATTTCAGATTGTTGAATATACATGCAGTGTACGACTTTAGGATCGATATATTCTCGGAAAAAGTATACGATTTCGTTTACATAGTTGCTAGTCAAAGTTAAGTGATATCTAATTTTGTTCTCAAAATGTTTTGTTTTAAAGGCACAATATTGTTTATTTGTATTGTGGGTAATTAGAACTTGATGATTGTAAGTATTTAAACAATTTTCTGTTATAGGTATATTTAATATTGGGTCATCTATTGCTGAGTGAATTGTATCTCCATTTTGTGGACGTTGGTCACGAGGGGGTAATATTTGTATATCAGAAAGAATTTTGATTTTATTCGATTTTGGTTCTAGATCTAAAGCAGGGTTAAATAGATCTGGTAATTGGTCTAAATCATCTAAAGTAGCGTTTTCATTTGCAATGTATTGATCAATTTCTTCAGTGATGTCTCCAGGGCTTCCAAGTATAGAATCATTTTCTATCATGTTAATCTCTATTCTGGATAGAGCATCAGCATTTGTATTCTGTGTTCCTTTTTTGTATTGGACTTCATAGTCGAATTCTTCCAATTTTAGTCTCCATCGTACCAATCTAGAGTTTGGCTCTTTTAGGTTGAAGAGGTATTGCAGGGGTTTATGGTCTGTGACGATTATAAATTTTCTGCCAAATAGATAAGGTCTGAAATGTTTTGTAGCCCATACTATGGCTAAAAGTTCCTTTTCTATGGTCGAATAATTACATTCAGCTTGGTTTAACGTTCTGGATGCGTATGCAATTGGAAGATCTTGTCCTATTTTTCCTTGACTTAATATGGCTCCTATTGCTATATTTGAGGCATCTGTGGTTAAAACGAAGGGTTTTCTAAAGTCTGGGTATTGTAGTATAGGATCGTTACATAGCAAATTTTTACATGTTTCAAAGGCTTGTATGTATTCAGGGGTGTGTTTTATCACTGCTCCTTTCTTTAGGCATTTCGTGAATGGTTTTGTTAATTTCGCAAATCCGTTTATAAAGCGTCTGTAGTAACCTAAGAGTCCTAGGAATGATTTTATTTCCTTTGGTGTTCTCGGGATCGGGAATTTCTGGATCGCTTCTATTTTTCTAGGGTTCGGTTTAACTCCGTCTTTTGTTATCACATGTCCCAGGAATTCAACTTCTGTTCTTAGGAATTCAGATTTATCAAGTTGAATTTTTAATCTTGCTGTTCGTAATCTTTGGAAAACATGGTGCAAGTTTTTTATGTGCTCTTCTAGGCTTGCTGAAAAGACAATAATGTCATCCATGTAGACTAAACAGGTTTTTCCTTGAATATCTTTCAGTACATTGTCCATGATTCTCTGAAAGGTGGCTGGTGCATTTTTTAATCCGAATGGCATTCTTACGTATTCATAATGGCCATTTTCCACTGTGAACGCTGTTTTCTCAATAGAGTTTGGTGCCATTTCTATTTGGTGGAATCCTGATGATAAATCAATTGTGGAAAAGTATTTACACCTTCCTAGTTTGTCTAGTATATCATTGATGTTTGGCAGAGGGTATCTGTCGTCAATTGTTTTAGAGTTGACTCCTCTGTAGTCATTGACAATTCGCCATTTTTGTTTTCCACTTGCGTCAGGTTTTTTACTTACTATCCATATTGGACTACTCCATGGACTTTGGCTGGGTCTTATAATTCCATCTTTCAGCATTTTGTTGATTTGCTTTTGGACTTCTTCCTTGTGTATGAAAGGGTATCTGTATGATTTTGAGTGTATTGGGATTTCATCATGTGTTTTAATTTCGTGTTTGATTTTATTTGTAAATGATAGTTTTTCAGTTTCTTTATGAAAAATGTCTGAGAATTCTCTGATTAATTTAAAAACTTTTGATTTTTCCTCTTTATTAAGATGGTCATGTCTTATAAATTGGGTAATATCGAGATTCTTATTAGATGTAGTGTAATTATTATGGGATATTTCTGGGTTTGAATTAATTAAATTGTCTAGATGAAAAAATTCGAAATTATCTTTATGATAATCTGGTAAAATTTTACAGTCAATTGGACTCATTAATTCAACAGTAATATTTTCATCTGTGTTATTCTGAATATCAACACGTGCAAAACCATTTTCTGCTGTGCAGAGCGTTTCTGGTATGTATAAAGAGTCATTTATTGTTCCTTCAGGTATAATTATGTCAATAGTATCATGTGTTGTTACGGGTACCTTTGTGCTTAGAATTTCGTGGGCGTTGACCGTGATTTTAAATGTTGAGTCAGGCTCGCGATATCTGAATGACAAGGTTGTAATACCGTCTGACTTTATCAGCCTTTTATGATATAGGTCAATGTTAAACATAAATTTAGTTAATTCTCGAAGGCCTAAAATACCGTCATAATAGTTATGAAAATCATAGAGTATAAAATCGATCGAATCGTTTGTTTGCAATTCTGCAAAAGCTGGAATATTGGCTTTGTAGAGAACTTCCTTTTCTCCAACTCCGGTTTTTAATATCGATGAAAATTGATAGATTTTGTCAGGAAAATATTTTTCAGCTATGGAGGGTCGTAATATTGATGGATAACAGCCAGTATCTATTAACAGTTTAATTGGTGGGTTTTGAATTTCAATATAAGGGAGGCTATTAGTGACTTGTGTATTTACTTCGTATGTTATGTTAGGGTTTTCGAAGGGTTGGTAATAGGAAAATTTTCATTTTCTATTTGTTGGTCTGGAATAGGGAATGTATTCTCATCATAAGAATATTCTGGTTCATATTCAAAATCGTTGTAATCTGTTGATGTACAGGGGTCATTTCTATTTGTTTGGTAAGAATTTAACTGATAAGGATTTTCAGTATTATTTCCATAATAATCATCATTATCTTCACTGGGGTGGTAATTGGTTGTGACATTTTCTTCTAGATTTTTATTTTCCATTTGGAAAAGTTCTTGGGAAATGAAATTTCTTGGGCCAGATGGCTTAAAATGATTATTGGGGTGAATGTTAGAATTTATTGGCATGGTATAAGATGTTCTGGTTGACATTGGCTCAGGTTTATCAAGGGGTGTTCGACCTGTGGGTTTGAAAACATTCTTTGGGGTACCGAAAACTTGTCGATTAGTTGGAAGAGGTCTCTGAGGCATTGGCCTAGGTTGTATTGGAACTGGACCTCGTGGGAAATTTGAATTTTGATTGAAATTCTGATAACTAGGTGGAATAAAATTCTGTCTATAGTTAAGTTGTTGATAAAAATTATTATTTGGGGTTCTAAAATTATTTTGATTTGAATATTGTATATTATTATTATGATTTTTGTGTTGCGAGTTATTCTGTGAATATGCTGGTGGTTTGTGCATTAATGTTGGTTGTTTGTTATGGTTTATTGGTATAAATGGTTTGTATAAATTTTGTGTATAATGGAAGTTTTCTTCCTCTGATATCATTGTCATTGCGGTTTCTATGCAATCTGGGTTTTTTAATCGGATAATACTTTGTAAGGGGTTGTTTAATCCTCTTATAAATGTTCTTAAACATATAGTATCGTATTGTCTAAGATGAATAAGTTTTGTTTCAGCTGTCATAATATTATCATCAAAACTATTAATTTTTTAAGCTAAAGCACTACGCAATACTTGTAGTGTTTTTGCAAAATCTAATGGTTGTTCATTCTTATTTGGGATAGCTACAAACAAATCTTGTTCAAGGCATTCTATACTACGCTTATCGCCAAAACAATCTAATAAAGCAGTTCTAATATGTGCCCAGGATAATAATTCCATACGGCAACCTACTAATATTAGTGCACGGTCAATTAATTTCATTCTAATAGTTCTAATAAGGTAATTTTTTAAAATAGGATCTTCTTGGTTATCATATGTTTCAAATAGAAAATCTGCGGCAGAAATGAAGTTGTTAAGAGTATTAGAATCACCATTGTAAGAGTGAATTGTATCAACATACATTTTTAGAAGAGTGTAATTTATAGAATTTGATCGTGTAGTAGTCATTGTATTAGATAACTCGGACTGTTCAGTGATTGTTTCTAAATGCGAATTTTGTTGTTGTAATTTGAGAGTTCTGAAAAATTCTTCAGCTAATGCGTCAACGTTTGGTTCACTCATAGAGTAAAAATAAAAATAATGTTATTAATAAATAACATAAACTTAATTCTAAAATTAATTTTACTACTAAATTATTTGAATCTTTCTTCCTTTACGATAAAGAGAGAGTATATTCCAATAGGATTTGCTCAAAAGAAAGTTCAATGGTAATTTCAATAATATTCAATTGATAAAGATAAATTCAAAATAAGTTTTTCAAATATATGTTTCAATAAAAATTTTAAAATAACAATAATCTTAAAACTAACTTTCCACTCGCTCAATCCAAAGTAAGGGAAAGGGTTTGAAAGGAAATTGGCACTTACCTTTTTCCAATCAGATGAATCCCCGCGTTGCTAAGGTGCTGTGTACGTGCTGCCAAATGGTGTTTCCACTGATCTCTCGTCTCAGAGCGATTCTGATAAGGTTTGATCTCAGCTTCCACGTTCGTATCAGGACCGAAGAGTTAAAACTCACGTTTTTACGATTGATCGTCTCGATGACGTGCAAATCTCAATCGAAAACTGCCCTGATCCTACCCGACTGCGCCAGTTATGGTTTCTGTCACGTTAATAACGTTTTAAAAAACTTTTATTTTGACAAGCCGCGATACAGTGTACTCTAAGCAAGAACGAAGATTACCTTAACTTAATATTACAAGTGATTATATAGACTAAATAATGCAAATAAAGCATGAAATACAATATAACTGAGTAAGCATATACATAAGCAAATAATATATATAGGGTGGCATAATTGTGTACATAACTTGTCGATTTTTATTTTTAACTGCGGGTTTTCTTACTATAATTTTATGTATACAGGGTGGCCCAAAAATAAGTTACGGTCATCAACGTAATTTTTTTAAATGTAAACACCTATTTCTTATTTTAGATTTAGGTTCTACATCAAATTCTAAGTACATTTCATGTACCATGTCCTATACCTAAACTCGACCGTTGACGATTGAACACAATAAAAGGCTATTTTTGGAAGAGTTATTTATATCAAGCAAGAATACATAAAAATATTTAAATTAATTTATTAAGTGTTGAAAATGGCTGCCACGAACCTCTTGGCAATATCCCAGTCGATGCTGAAATTCTTGTAAAACGTTATCGATAACAGAAGGTTCTATCAATCTTATTTCTTCCGTTATTCTAATTTTTAAGTCTTCAATGTTGTTTGGCCGTTTTGACTTAAGATACCCCCACAAAAAAAAATCTAAAGGAGTCAGATCCGGCGATCTGGCCGGCCATTCAATTGCACCCCTCCGACCAATTCAACGTCCAGGGAAAACGGTATCCAGGTACTGGCGCACGGGACGAGTGTAATGGGCTGGAGCTCCATCTTGCTGATACCATAAGGAATTATCTAATATATCCGGGTCTTCTGGATCGGGGTATAAGGTGGCAAGGCATGGAACCAAGTCATTTTCTAAAAACTTTAAATACCTCTCACCATTCAAGTATCCTGCAAAGAAAAAGGGCCCTATAACCCTGTTTTCAATCACCCCCGCCCAAACATTTACTTTTTGAGGGACTTGGCTGTGGCACTCCATCATCCAGTGCGGATTTTCAGTAGCCCAATATCGGCAGTTTTGCCGGTTTACACTACCATGAAGACAAAACGTTGCCTCATCAGAAAATACATTTTTTTTTGAAAATTGTGGATTAGCATGGCACAAGTCCATAAGTCTCTCACAAAATTCTAAACGCCTATCTGGGTCATCTTCATTTAGTTCATGAACCAATTGAACTTTGTAAGGGTGCCATTTATTTATACCTAAATACTTAACGATATCTGATTTTCTAACGCAATATTGCGAGTCGTTTTATGGCAATCTTCTTCAACTGCCAGCAAAACATTTAGTTGCTTCTCTTCTGATATACTTGACCGACCTTTCGTATAATTATCCCTGACATGACCCAAATCCCGATATTTCTGTTCTATTTTACTGACAGTACTTTGAGATATACGTGGCCTATTAGGATACTTGGCATGATAAATTTCACAGACTTCCATCTGAGTGCGCATCCTGTTTCCATAACCAATCATCATCAAAATCTCTATTCGCTCTCGCTCACTAAGACGTACCATTTTTTGAAATTTTAATTTTATCTTTTGATAAACTTAACACAAGCAAAACTTTGCTTAGGCATCTAAATCAAACTAAATTCACTCAAAATTATTTGATGTCAACAAATTGTGACAAGTTAACAATCAAAAACACCAACCACAAATGTAAATAACCAAACAATAACTGATAGGTTGCTTGATATAAATAACTCTTCCAAAAATAGCCTTTTATTGTGTTCAATCGTCAACGGTCGAGTTTAGGTATAGGACATGGTACATGAAATGTACTTAGAATTTGATGTAGAACCTAAATCTAAAATAAAAAATAGGTGTTTACATTTAAAAAAATTACGTTGATGACCGTAACTTATTTTTGGGCCACCCTGTATACATAAAATTATAGTAAGAAAACCCGCAGTTAAAAATAAAAATCGACATGTCCGAGCGTTTTTTTTTTGAACATATCCCTGAATTTTAAATGAATTTATTCCAACCTTTACGTTCGCACTGTATATGTTGGCTACCACCGGAGACAACGATGAAGCTGCCTACATAACGCAAAACCAGGGCGTCTTCAGTCAACCCAGTGTGGATGTTCCCAACATATGGAGACCTCTTCTAGCAGACGCTCTTTTCACGCATCATCAGAATTCACGCCTCATTGATCCCATTATCAATATATAAGCCTGCAGTCGGAGATACTTACCGACCGAAACGTCGTGTTGTACCAAAAACAAAGACAATGTTAGTCCGACTACCTGTTTCTATATTCCATGAGATTCGGAACATACCATCATTGGTGAATGAATGAATGAAAAATGAATCCATAAATTAACATGAAATTAATAAAGTATAACCCTAAATAGCTATTCCTAAAGAGGTATTTGCTCTCGTTTTAATTTAATACATATGGCTTAAAACTACTTCCTCCCTTATAGAATCAACCCTTTGTTCTCATTCCCAAAGTTATTATCTATATTTATTACAAGACTTGTGCCAAGTGTATCCTCGAGCCGTATCCGGTAAACTAAAAGGTCTCGCGGGCGCTAAATATCATATCATTAACTTGTCCTACTGGAAATTTACCCTTGACCTGAAACTTGTGGCCTAGTTCCGAATAATTCACCAAAAAATTTCTGTAGATAAATTTAAAAGAAACCGACCCGTTTGAGGACATGATGTTCACACTCGGTCGCGTTTTCGAAGAACAGTGGCGCTCGAGAAAGAAGATTTTATATTTGTTTTATTATTGAACCTACTTATTTTTTGTTAATTACTTTTCTTTTATTTTGTTACGAGGATATAAGTATTATTAAATAAAATATTGTTGTAAAATAAAATTATTTACTATTTTTCCTGTATTGAGTGTGGTAAAAAAAAATTAAAATTTGGTAAAAGATTGATAGATTTTAACATATTTATATGTAGTAAAGTACATAGTACTTTACGTAGAATTCCACAAATATTAATTTTTTTCTCAAAGTTTTTACATTAATATTTATTTTCTTATACCAGCAATTTTCCTTAGTCCACAGTTTCACCCTCAAACCCATTCCCAGAAATTTCTATATTTTCGTATTAAAATACTGTAAGTTATGTGCAATTTTTAGTTCTGCTAATAAAGAAAAATTGTAATATTGCAAAATATGCTTTAAAGATTCAAATTTGGTGGTTTTTTGGGAACCTGATTATGTTATCAATACTGATAATCGATAAAGAAAAATCTAGGAAACCACTCTTAAGTACTTGAATAATTTACTCAGGAGAGAAAAGTGAACTCCTGATAGATTTTATATAGAATGTTATTTTATGTAGAATCATTATATACAGAGTATCTAATAAATAATGGTAAATAATTTTTATAGCAGATTCCTATTAAAAAAAGAATGAGGTTAAGATAAATTTCCCTAGTCCGAAAGTAAAAGGCAACCAAGATGCAGGGTGATAAGAATAATTTAATTTTTTTTAATTGTGGCCATTAATTTATAAATTTATAAATCTTATTACATAGCAAATCATAAAATCAACTTTTTAAAATTAAACCATAGAGAGCGCCACCAGCAACATTTTGATTTTTTTTAAAACTCCGAACAGCTAAATGCCTCGCATTTGGTAGATTTATAAAATAATTAAATTATGGATTTAATTAATAAAAAGGTAAAAAAAATAAAAGAAAAATGGTTGATGCAATAAAGGTTTTTATATTGAGTGTAGGTCAAGTCACGGGAAAAGATCTGGAAAATATCGGAGACCTTCTAGCCCTGTCGTTTGAAAGACAGACTCTATATATAAGTCTATTATATTATATAATTGTCCATGTTGTAGTATAATTTTATTAATTTTACTTGCTTATTATGTTAACTACAAATGAAAAATCAGAATCCAATAATGCCGTATAGAATTTGGCAGTAGATATCAGCGAACTGGAACCATTTAAAACAGTTCTTCTCTTTGTTTCTTTTGAATATTGTCTGTTTCAGAATTAATGATTCTTCAGGGTATGCGAACAATATTTCAGAGGTGATATTGGCATCACAGCAAACCGTGGTTCGGTAAGTTGCAACAAGGCAGTCAACAACAAAAATGTGCCTATCGCAAATGGCGCCAAGGCCCAAACCCTACAAAATCAAGTCAACTTTGTTGCATTAAGAAATGCGTGGCAACAGTCGATACTTACCTGCAATGAAAAACAGTATCAGGGCGTGAAAAACAGACTTCTCAGCTTCCCAAACGGGTCAACTTCATTCTGGTCTATAGCACAAGTAGTTGGTCAAGTTTCTGTAAGTCAAAAACTCTACCATTGAGTAGAAAAGATGCCAGAGTTTCTATTGCAAATGATTGTAATGGAAAAGGTAGACTTGCTAGATCAGATATTTGAATTGAACCCTACCATAGACCCACAAGGCAAAACACCACCAACCTTACCAAGAAAGGCTTCTCCGTTGGCAGAGATAGTCTTTCGTCACAGAGATCTTAAAAAAGTTCTCAAAGTCTTAAAGATTAAGAAGGCTACTGATAAAATAAAGCCAATAGTATCAGAAAAGATGGCGATCGTGCTTGCACACTTTTTGAATGCTATTGGCGTTTTGCGATCTATTTTCTCTTTCATACAAAAGAGAAAATATTTTATTGATATTCTGGAGGATACTCAAAAATAAAAAAAAGACGGTGCCCATCAATTAGCGTCCAAATGCTTTAGTCCTGGCAACCGTCAAGGTAACAGAGAAACTTGTCAACCAGCAAATTTTAAAATACGTGAAATCCATATCATTAGCGACCGTCAGTATGGTTTTCGAAAACACAGGTCTACTGGCAATCTGAGGCTATCGAGATATGTGGTGAATCAAAAGCTCTGGATATTTCAAAGGCATTCGATAGAGTCTGGCATGAAAAAACATTATTATGTCCGGGATTACTTTGTCGCTGTCTTCGTCAGTTCGCTTGTTAGGTGTGAAGGTAGAAAGCAATATGTCTTCGCATGATCATGTAGCGGGAATAGCAAAAATAGCTTCTCAAAAACTTGAGGCTCTCTTTAAAACGAAAAGGCTTTATATACCGCAAAAGCTTTTAATGCTTTACAAAGCTCAGTTTCGTCTATCTCACATATGCAGCTCCATACACCACCTTTTGAAGCTGCTTGGTTGCATCCAGAAGAGGCATACATCTTAAAGGAGATGCAGAGATAGCTTGGACAGTTTGCCGCATAAAAGGAAGATGGCGGACCTGACTCTGTTTTATCGATATTATCACGGTAAATGCTTTTCTTAACTGGCCCATATTATTCCACCTAAAGCTATACACGCAAGATCTACTTGACTGGCAGATGCAACTCATCACGGCCCAAGAAAATTTTTTAACCCTTTCATAAATTTTAATCCAGATTTACTAATTGATCAAAATCGGCCTCAAACTGCTGAAGAACCTTATCAGGTCGTTGTTTTCTAGATTTTAATTGGCTTGGATTTTCAGTACGTCGTAGTTAAACAGTTAAACTGATCCTTAGATGATACTATTATATATACTTAGTATGTCTCTAACTTCTCCTCTCAGTCATAACGTATACTTGATTGCCTTGGTCTCTTAACTTGCTGCTTAAACTTATTTAACACCAGTTACCTCAAAATATGGCCGACTCGGCTTTTTAGGAAGGTGTTTCTATTTCAAGAAATAGAAGGTAAACACTAGGAAAAATAATGGCAACAAAGCTGGCTCACTAGAAATTGAGAAACACGTTAAATGCAAGAAAGAACTTCACTGTTTGATTATGACTTAATGTCAACTTCATCTGGTGACAAGAGTGGTAACCTATTTTCAAAACCTCTTCAGCTTTATTGTGCCGTATGCTGCCAACTAGTTTATAAGCATACAGTAAGCCTAGAGAAGAATTTGTAGACTTTTATTAATAAACTATAATTTATTTTGATATTTGTTTTATACTGAAAAATTTTAAAAATATCGAGAATTTAAAGCTTATTATTTTAAAACTACAAAAATGAGCTTCCACATATCCATTACGTAACACCAACTCATGTTTTATTAATAATAGCCTCCCACTCAATTTTAATCCAGAATTGAGTTCTTATAGGCGATAATAAATTAAAGACATTTTTTTGCGAGGGTTGTAAAAGAAGCGTGAGCGGACAACATATATTTTAATAATTTTATTTGTTTGTCATTTCTAAACTTTAATTTTTTTCTGTTTTTTATTAGGAGATTGTTAGGTAGTCCTAGAAAATATGTATCGAGAACTATTAGTTTTGAAATTGCATTTCTGGAAACTCTGGACACTTCTGATTGTAGATTATTAGATTGTAGCCAGCGAATTCTAGAATAATAAATAAGCATAAATCTGTTTAATTATCTATCTATAGGGTCAATTGGGGTAATTGTGGACGATATTTAATGTTTTGACTTGCTAATCGATTTTTGTGGACATCACGCATTATGTTATATATGTAAATTAGCAGTCACATAGCTCATAGTATCTTCTTTGATAATTACTAGTGGTTTTCTGTAATTACAAGTCGCATTAAGATAAAACAATATATTCAACATGCTTGTCCGTTTACATTTGCCCCTACTCTTTAGGGGTAATTGTAAACAAGCATCTCTTGACACATTTACTCTACCAGAAAAAAACCTGGGGCAAATGTAAACGAACTATATAAAGTTGCTGTGTAGCAAAATATTATTTGATATAAGTCGTGTTTACATTTATCAAAATAATGTGACCTTAAAGGTTTTGCTTGCAATATAAAAGAAAAATCGAGATAAAAGTAAATATTTTCCAACAGTTCTGTTTATTTTAACTAAAACTAAACTATTTTTGAGAACGCTAATAAAAGAAATTTATTCCAAGTACGTAATTATAATAATATTATAGGTATAAAAAATTAGTTTTGCTCATAAACAGGAACTATTGCTGGAAAGTTGTATAGTATTCTCTCTCCCTTCATTTGAATGCCAGGATCGGGAAGCACACCAATGATTTGATTCAAGGTTATATAACTGACATCAGTTTCAACAATGTTGAAAAGCATTTTTGATGCATCCCAGGATTTAAGACCAGTCACTTTGATTTCCGTTAATTTTTCATCCACAGCTTCAATTAAACACACATATTTAAAAAGAGTAGTGTTTCTCTTTCCACCTTTGAACTGCATAAGAATAAATTTCCCTGTGGACAAGTCTGAACTCGCGACTGTTTTAAGCTCTATATCTTGTTTTTCCGGTTCTGCCCAATCTATTTTATCATCAGTATCATCTAGACTTATTCTCTATATATCTCCATCAGAACTTTAAGACTCTGCAACTGGTTCACTTCTCATTTTTTTCAATTTCGGCTCTAACTTTTTGTTGTCCGTTTTCGGATTAGCCTTTTTTTCCTTTATTTTTCTTCTTCTCTGCTTCTCTTAGTCTTTCCAAGACTTGGTTGGTTGTTTTTTCTCTTCAATAATATCTTCACGTCGGCTGAGTGGCAAGAAAATGTTGGTAAATTCTGTCGATTTACTGATAGACGATGACGTCGATGGTTGTGGACTATGGGTAGATTCCACTAATCATTTTTGGTCTGTAGAAGGCTGCTGTCGGCTTTCAGCTGATGACACTGAATGATGTTGACTACAACATGATGAAGTTGAAGGCATTTGATCGTCGACCGTAAGTAGAAATGAGTTTGATTCAGAAATTGCAACAACAGTTGATTTAGAGGATACTGGTTGGATAATAATAGCATCGGATGTTACAGATTTCGGAGCTTTGAGGGCAGCTTCGTATTTGGCCAAGTCTTCTGGTGTAAATTCATTTTGTGGGAGTTTGTTTCGATCAACTGAGTATACGCCAGTATTTTTAAATCCAGATATAATATTGCTAGAAATCATAGACTCTTGCCAAGTAATGCCAAGTAATTCTGTAAATTTTTCCTTAGTTAGCCGTCCACACCCTCGTCCCATTTTTTCCTTACCAAACATCGCCAATTGTTTATTCCAGTTCACCTTTAAGGGTCCGAAGACACACTTGTCCAAAGGCTGAAGCTTATCCGTAAGATGGCATGGAAACTTTATCAAAATAATATTGTTGTGCATTGCCTCTTCAATAATTCTGACGCTCATATGACTGTTGTGACCATCATACAACAGTAGAGCTGCTTGATATAGAAGGTTTTGGGAAGTTCTTAAATCTTTAATGTGATGTATAAACCCTGTCGTAAACCACTGGAAAAATTGCGGCTCCTCCATCCATCCATCCATTAGTGGAGGCCGCATATAGAGTTCCTGGATAGGCGCTATTGGAAGTCCAACGAGCCTGAACTCCAGCTCCCCTAAATACGATGAGCGGTGGAAGTGTTTTTCCATCGGCAGAAACACATCCTAAGACTGTCGTCGACTCTCTTCCAGAGCCTCCAGATATCCGGCACAGGGCCTTTCCTTTCTCTCCAATTGCCCTAATACGATAGGGATCATTATTAAAACCTGACTCGTCAGCATTAAAAATAAAGCTTCCTTTATCATATAAATTATTTTCATCAATGATTCTTTTCAGGTCATCAAAAAAATGGTAGACGATCTCAGGTTTTCTAGCATCCTTCCGCAGTTTTTGCAAATGTTCCGGTTTCTTAAGAGACAGTTCAGAATGTCTTCTCATGAATGAGTAGTACCAGTCTTCTCCCAGTACTCCATTTTTAAATGGTGTTCTTAAACCTTTTGCAATAACATACTCGCTAACCAGTTATCTAAGTTCTGCTTTGTCACATGGTAGACCCATCGCATGTACGTGCCAATAAACATTTCACTATTTTATTTTCGATATCTGTGGAGAAAACTTGGGAACGTTCACCCTTTGTCACATTTAATGGAGTCTTTCTTCCTCCTATCCTTTGGTAAATAACTGATCTGCGAACACCATAGAACGTTTCTGCTTGACGATACGTTTTATTTTTATTTTGGACATCTGCAACGGCTTTAAAGAAGGTGCTTCTTTACATTCAACACTGAATTATTTTAGTGATTATAAAATTTGTCGACAGACATTTAGGCGTAAAATAGACACAATAGTATAACAAATAATGTCCAAATGAAATATCTAACTTACCTCGATGATTTGCATTCGAAAACTTCAGTGCCGAAATTGAACATAAAACCACCAAACACATCAAATTGCATCAGCCAACTAATGCAAGAAGAGCACAAACAGGAGTAAAATTTCGAGGGAAACCGAGTTCGCCCGACGTCGGCACGACTCGAATAGTGAGCTTCGCGCCAAATTTGAAATCTAAATGTTGTTGTGTTTCTTATTTTAGATGTGTCTACAATTACCCCAGTTTACATTTACCCCAATTGACCCTATCTAGTTTGTTAAAAAAGGACGTTTTTATTTTAAGTATCTGAATTTTTTGTTATTACCTTGTTCTTGGAATTAAAAAAATCTTTTAAAATGAAAACAAATCTGCAATTATAAAGCTGGTCCTTATTTCAATTTAACTAATTTATATATTCCTTGTTTGGCAAATAGTACATGTGTACATATGACTTTATTTACTAGTAATTCTCGGTAGTCATTACAAAAAGATCCAAAATATGATCTAAAAATAAAAGGTCACCTAGGAGTTTCCTGCGTATATAGGGAACAGGCAATTATTTACCATGTATACGTGCGATCCTGAAGGTCTTATTTATCAGCCAGTGTTTACACTATCGCGGAGATTAGAAATAAATATCTTTTCTCCGAACAATCAAGTTACTGGAAATCTTATATTTTGTGAAGAGATTTTCTGTATTGAATTATAGAACTATTTCGTAATTAGTTCTTAAAATGGAACGAAGTTTTCTCAATACAGAAGGATGATATCTAAAACGATAATGACCCCGTAACACAGAATAACGAGATCGGCAAAATCAAACAATGCGTTGAAAATAAACAGTTTGATGTCTGGTCGTAATTAACACCAATAAAATTTGGTAATTGTTTTCCAAATGTAATTCAGGGTCGGGGAGGAGGCTGAAAGGTTTTAGTCCAGTGGCGTGTCAAAATATTTGTTTTGTTCCTTAAATGCTTAAAAATTATAGTAGTATTAAAAATGTCAGAAGAATTATGTCAGTATATGAATTTATACCATTTAATGCAATGATTCTTTTAAACCTAAGTCTGAAATTTAATTAACTGTTTTTAACTTGCTACTTTACTTGCTAAAGAAATTGAAGTTGACTTAAGGTTACAATTGTTTGAGCATAAAAATTTAAATTATTTTCAAAATGTTTTAGAATAACTTGAAGTAAAGATGCCAAGAGCTAAAGTATATAGATTTAAGCAAATATGTGGTTAGGTTATGGTTTAAAGGAAAATTAATGTGCAACGAAAACTATTTAATTATTTATTTCAATATAACAATATAACTCTAAGGATCTACTCGCGCATTGTGAGACCTCTTCTCACATACGGGGCTATCGTTTGGTGGCCATGTACAGAGAAAGCCAAAATTCGTGCTCAACTGGACAGAGTCCAACGTCTTGCATGTCTCAGCATAACGGGTTCCATGAGAACGGCGCTAACTAGAGCGCTTGAGACTCTGCTGAGCCTTCCGCCTCTGGACTTCGTTGTGCAATTCGAGGCAATGAGGACTGCTGGCGAGACCGGTGACGCAAAAATTTGGTCACGGGCCATACAGGAATGTCCTCTCCCTTCTGATGGGCAGTGACGGCATGGCTCCAGTGACTTTAGCCTGCGTGACGCACATTACAGGTAGAGAGGAGTGGCAGCATTCCAACAGACCTGCATTGCTAAATATGGGGACCGTCTGGTACACAGATGGCTCCAGAATGAATAACAGAGCTGGATCAGGGTTTGTGGTAGGATCCCACATACCAGTAGGGCATACTCGCTGGGGAAACACGCTACTGTCTTCCAGGCCGAAGTATTCGCTGTATTAAAATGAGATGCGGACACCGAAATACAGTCGTATCAATATGCTCGGACAGCAGAGCTGCTATTAAGGCTATCACGGCCGCAAAGGTAAGCTCCAAGCTTGTACTAGAGTGCATAAAAGTCCTGAAAAAGCTGGTGTAGGTTGGCTGCAGGGTCCAGCTCGTCTGGATACCTGGCCACGCAGGCCATGCAGGTAATGAGGAAGCGGACTCTCTTGCCAGACTGGAATGTGGTGATGGGGCCGGAACCCATAGTTGGTATCGCCAAATGCGTTGCGGTCGCGTCAATGAAGGGTCTGCTGGACAAGTGGACCCACCGAAGATGGACTGAGCCCTCTGGTATGAGACAGGCCAAAGCGCACATAGGTAGGCCCTCTGCCTGTCTCACCAAAAATCTACTACGCCTAAAAAGACGCGAAATTCGGCTAGTGACAGGTCTTTTAACCGGTCACTGGCACTTAAGAAGCCATCTCCATACTATCGGTATTGCGGACAACCCGGAATGCCGATGGTGCTGTGAGGAGGATGAAACCGTTGACCATGTAGTCGGGGAGTGCCCGGTACGCGCGCCAGGTTCAAATATTTGGGTAACACTTTCAGTGTACCGAGTGACTTTAAGTCCTTCAGACCAGAGATCATTATCGGTTTCTCTAAAGCCGTTGGGCTCTGGTAACCCCATGGTGGGGCATGACGGGTCCATCAGGAGACCTATATGCACAACTGCCTTGGCAGCCCACTGTTTCGACAATTCGACAAAATTCAACAACAATATAAATATAATACTAGAATTACAAAAAAAAATATACCAATATAAAACCTGTGAAAAAAACAATCATCACCAGCTAAAAACTTAACACTATCCAAGGAACGTAGGTTAAAGTCTTTATAAAGATTATTTATTTTTGATATGAATGACCGTAAGCCGCTGGAAAATGGATCCAAACTATTTTCATTAAAGAAACGCAAAGTACTAGTCAGTGAAGAAAAAAACCCATAGTTGGCCGAATGAAAGGGTAAACGAAACATAGGAGTGTTGATCCTTTTTTGACAGGTGTTAAAAGGAATTCAGGTGTTAAAAGGCTTCCAAGACGGTACGACAATAATATAAACAATTAAAGAGCTTATAAAACGTTAAAGCATCAGATTAATACCGTCTGACTTCAAGATTAGGGATATTAAATTGGACACTGATAGCATTATAGTTGATGTAATAATTACGAAAAATATAATAATAAAACTTCAGCTCTATCAGCAAGGGATCTTAAGAATCTTCTTTGTACAGCCTCAAGGCGTTCAATATGAGAATCGTAATAAGGGAACCAAATTACAGACACATACTCAAGCAAGGAACGTACCAAAGAGTAATAAAGTAATTTGAATCAAGTGAAAGATGTACACTATTTCTAGTGATAAAACCAAGCCTACGCATACTTCTGTTAATAACATTCAAAATGTGCGGCAAAAAAGTTAGCTTGGTATCGAAAAGAACACCTAAATCTTTAACTTTATCAACTGACTTGAGTTCGTTTGTTGATTGTGTATTGATAATTAATAATTTTATTAGAACGGCCAAACGAAATACATACACACTTCTTTACATTCAGTTCCAGACTATTGCTATTACACCACTCAGCAACACTATTTCAATCCAACTGAAGTAGCTCAGCATCAAAATTTGACTCAATCGCTTTATACATTTTAAAATCATGAGCAAAAGATGCTTTGAATGAACAATTACATCACTCAAATCTCTTATGAATAAGTTAAAAAAGACCGGTCCAATATGCGAACCTTGAGGTACGCCTGAAGATACTTTAATATCATTAGAAATATAATTACTTATCCTGACCAACTGTGTGCGACCAGTCAAAACACTGTGACAAAACTCGACCAAAGTCCTACCAAAGCCCATAATTCCGAACCAGATGTTCATGACCATCCCTATCAAAGGCCTTCGAGAAGTCTGTATACACACTATCGACCTGTACAGACCTCTCAAAAGCACCAATCAAATCATATTGGTAAGTCAACAGGTTAGTCACCGTAGATCTACCCTGACAAAACCATGCTGATGATCACTAAGCAATCGCCTACAGTGCCATGAAAATCACACAGAAAACAACCTGTCAAACAGCTTAGGAACTGCAGACTGAATACACACCTCTATAGTTACAAATATCATTTCTATCTCCATTTTTATGAATTGGCGTTAAAAAGCTTACCTTCCAATAATCTTTTGGAAAGGAACTTTGCCTGATGTTAATCAAAGATTGAAAAGGTGATTCAGAGGCTTACTCAGAGTGCAGACACAGTTTTTAAGAAAAACAGATGGGATACCATCAGGGCCAAAAGAATTTTTGTTAGGAAGGCATAAGATTTCATTAAATATGTCCAATAAAGAAAAAGAGATGCGATTTAAATCCAGACTGTAATCAAATTTATAGTCAGGAGCCTTGCTGACAGGTTGCTTATATGTAGTTTTAAAATGCCTAGCAAACAAGTTTATAATATCTTGACCATTACCAGCAACCTCGGCTTCCATATACATGCTATTGGGGTATGAATCAGACCTACGCAATCTATTGATGTGTTTCCAAAATGAAGACGGATCGTGATAAATTTCAGTATTTAATCTTTCAATATATGACTTAAAACATTCATCACGAAGAGTTTTACATTTATTCCTCATATTTAAAAAATTAACGTAATCCATGGTATTCTTACTATTTTTGAATTTTGTGTGAGCAATTTTTTTTTTAATAATAAGATTCTGTAATTTTCTACTAAACTAAGTGGGAAAATTAGATGATTTAAAATGTTTAATTGAAACAAACATCTCAATAGCAAAATAGAGAGCATTGTAAAAATTATCAATGCATTTATTAATATCTGTCTGATTAAAAGCAGTATCCCAATTCATGCTAGCAAGGAAATTATTAATGGCAACAAAATTACAGTTTCCAAATCATAATAATAAAAATCATACTTAAGATTAAAATGACCATTATTAGGAATACTTATTTCATAAGCAGGATGGTGGTTTGATGCTGGTAATAAATTTATAGTCGCATATATGACTTCAACATTTGACAAACTTGAGAAAAACAGATCAAGAAATGTACCAAACAAATTTGGAAAACCATTCACCTGCTTAAGATTTAGATAGTTACAACAACTACATAACACATTTGCAGATGAAATAAACTCAGTCGTCTCAACATGCAGTCCGTTTACAGAATTCCTCCATACCGCATGTGGCAGATTAAAATCACCATACAATAGAATATTACAAATAGTATGAACACTCACAAGATCCATGGATGTAGAGGGAAATTCCTTATTAATTGATAAAGGAGAAGCAGGAGGGATGTAGACAGCACCAAAAATGATATTCTTGTCACTGCATGATACAAGCACAAAGATGTGTTCCAGGGTTGAATCACTGGTCTGTAATAACCCGGCTTTAAAACATTTACGAACAGCACCATTTTGCCTCCTCATATTTGTGTTCTTCTTTGATCTTCGATAACTTCGATCCTGACGGAAAATATTGAAGTCATTGAACTTTAACTCCGAGTCCAGAAAATCTTCATCAAGCCAAGACTCCACCAAAATTACAACATCATATATGCAACTGTTGACAGGAAAATCTCATCATTTTTACATCTAATCATAGTTATTATCATTTTTAAAATAGCCATATTTATTAGAATAATTTATAACGGATTGTCTAATCTTGCTTTTAAAAGTTATTTTGTAAGAAAAATACCTTTTTAAAAATTCTCTGCTATGCTTGGCGAATGTTAAAACATGCCTTCTTAAAACATTCAAATTAAGCACATCAAATATTTAATGTCTGTTATTATAAATATATATTTATTCTTTTTAATAATATAAGAAAACTGAAGAAGACTCTTGAAGTTGGTGCTGTTCTTTTATTTCTTTACCATACCAATAGTCAGAATACCGAGAAGTTTTGCCAAGAAATTTTAAGCTCATAAGAATACCTCATGATAAGCCTATAGGATATAGTAACTGCGGTGTGTGATGTGAGAATGGCGCCGGCTCTCATTACGTAAAAGGAAAAAATATTCACTCTTCACTTTGCATTGAAGCAGCAGCCCAAGATAAAAAAAATTTGGCTTTTATGATACGAAAACTCTTAAAAAATATGCAGAATATGGACTTTAATTAAATTGCAGCAAAACCAAATAGAGAAGCTGCTAATTCTGAGATTGTCGAAAAGACTACTATAAAATCAGATGGAGGCATAGTTATAACAGGCAAGGAGCAGGAATTTTACCAGGTGTTTAAAATAAATTATGTCTGGCAGCAACTATAATTGTGATAAATAACGGATGTAAAAACTGATAAATTATTAAAACCCTGGAAAAGAGACTACTTGTTTCAGAAATGTACTTTTACTGCAGATCACAAGGAAGGTTAAGGATAAAAAAACACTAAACAAATAAATGAGAGAAATAATGGACATAAAGATAAATGATCTTAAATGAAATTTAGTATAAACGTGTTTAAAGTGCTTTTCCCAAAATAACACTAAGGTGGACTTTAGCAGAAACGTAAAAGAGAGGCAGAAATAAAATTATTTCGTAATTTTAAATTTGCTTACAATTTTTCAGGTACCATGCACAGATTTTCCTTTTCTATCGACTTTACAGAAAGTTACTATCAAATTATTGCTATTTATTGTGATGCTAGTTCTTTCATCATGTGTTAATAAATGTGGGCAAATGCTCTAGATGTATATTAATTAGAGCAGGATATACTAAGAGGAAAAACTTACCCTGATAGTTAATAGCTGGCTGATTAACATGCTCAGCCCATAAAATCAAGGCTCCATCTAAGAATTTAACCTTTCCTTTACTAAGTAAGACTGAAATAAAAGCTGTTAGAGAGCAATTTAGGCTTGAATTTTTATCTTATTAAGGCTAACCAAATTCCCAAAAAATATTGTAGACCAAAAATAAAAAAGGGCCTGGAATGGAATAGGGGACACCAGGAGGACTAGGTGGCTTTCTGGTAAGTTGTTCTGCAACTGAGCGATATTTTAAGTATATGTGACATTTTATATACTTGATTTAATTTCAGTAGGGCAGAACTCTTGTAATGAAAATAATTGTACGATAAATTACGAGACAGTTTAATTTTTACTCTCTACGATAGCTTACTCAAGAGTAATTTAAAAGAGCACAATCAAGTAATCTCAATAGTCTACGAAAATTCTGTGGGAATACTTATTTCAAGAAAATTAGATTTATTATGATTGATTTCAGAAGTCTAGAGAATCCGGAGAGCCGTGAAATTAAACGTTGATACTTGGTTATATCAGTGGCACTATTTTAAACATAGAAATTACTTTTCCAAGAGTTAATTCTCTAGACAAGTTTTAAAGAGAGAGAAAAATGACTTGAATACACTAAACAAATATGATATTTCATAAGATAGTTTATCACAACCTAATATGATCTAATACTATACTTTTTAGAAGTTATTGTTTCACCTGTATACTTCTATTTATATAAACAACCTGAACAAAAAAAACTCCGGAAATCCTATACCAAAATAACCATTTAGACTTTTTCCCAGCAAATAAAATTTCAAGATCACTAGGTGGGTATCCGGACAAAAAAAAACTGAAGGTTAAAGTTATTTGTAAAGTTAAACAATTTATATAATATGATGTCGTAGTTTGACCTTTTATATAAACGATAAAATGGTTAATGGTCTAGAAAAATAACAACCGAGTAAGTGATAAATAGAACTCGATATATTTTCAATTGATAGCCCATGTGCGTCTATTTGAAAGAGCTTATTTACCAAAAAAAAAATAAGAGAAACCTTGTAGCTTAACACTTACCGCTCTAATACTACTGTGCAATACTAATATCGTGCAAATATTTCTGCTAATAACCCAATTTATAAAATAATACCGATATCCACAATAATTATGAATTTTAAAAATGCAAAATCTCGCATTAGAATAAATAACTTCGATAACCCTGACATTATAGATCCAATGTTTCCCTGTACTATAAATCAATGGTCGATAATTTTATTCTTGGATTGGCTTTTACTAATTCAGTATGTCAGTTTCATGTAATTTAATATAAACATATCCGCCTTTTTTATCCTAAGGTATGAACTTATAAATACATACTATATATAGGAAACAATATATCTACATATCTTTTTTTGTAATTATTATTTTGTAACAATTTTCAATAATTCTTATAATAATTAACATTAACAAATTATTTTTAATAAACTCTTACCTTGGCATAGTGAAGCTCACAAGGTCAATGCTAGTTTACTAGTAAGGCTGCATATAGTTATTTTTTTATATATCAAGATAAACTTATGTTCTTATTAATAACACATACTTATTTAATAATTTCTTAGAGTAATATTATTGGAATTGTTTGTAGTATGGTGTAGTATCTCCAAACCTATTTCTGATAAGGTTATAAAGGTAAAAGCACGTAAATGGCAAAAATAAATAAACGGCAAAGACAGCAATGTTCACGTTAATGATTAATAATAACACATAATTTCATAAAAGTTTTCTTTTTTTAATGTTTGCTTGTATATTGGGACCATTTTTTATTGCAATTGAGTATCTCCGTTAATATTAAACATAGAAGCTTGCGGTTTTCACAAACAACCTATACCACTTTCTCTTTTGTTTCTGAGGTAGGCTTATAGATATGTTGGAAAATTGTCAAAACTGGTACGATTAGATACTTTTCATTGAAATGAGTAAAAATGCACAGCCAAAATAATCTAGAAGCTATGAGAAGCCTAGAAACCTTTATAAATAGAACAACATGCATTTTCTGTATGTCAAAATTGTCAATTTTTTCTAGTTTTCTTTTTTTTGAAATTGTAAATTTATTCTAATTATCACTATATATCTCAATTTTTTCTTTTTTTGAAATATGAAGTGATGTCTACTTAAAAAGTGACCACTCGCTTTAAAGGCCGTTATTCAGTACAAAATTAATCTTCCGAAAATGTTAAAAAGAATTGACCAATGTTTTGGGTTTTTTCCAAATCCTAACAAAGATTTTAGGAAATTTAATATACTGAGGGTGTTGTTTTTTAAGTATTAACACGTTGAAGGACACCTGCTTTTCCCTTAGGTTAATATGTCGGCACTAGCGGCATATACCGCAAAGCGTAAAGCGCTTTGGTGGACACTGACGTGATATAATGCGTTTGCTGTATGGCGGTTTTATAGCAGTTAGCGTCAAATGCCGACAATTTACCATGTATTTAGGGTAGGCTGTCATTCTAAAAACCCGCTGGCATATATTTAGGATGAGTAGTACAAAAAGTTTTCTGGTTTCGGGTTATAATAGTTTATTGATGACCGCGGTCCAGTTAGCACGTGTTTATAAAAAAATTAATTAAAAAATGGACGAAAACGAACGGCAAAAACTTCTTAAACTTTACGAAGAGTGTGATATAGATGAAATGTCTTCAGAACATGACTTCTTTAGCGGAGATGATGACTCGGAACTACGAAGCCGATAGTGGCGAATTAAACAAAAGTTCAAGTGATAGTAAACTGGAAAATAAAAATTATCAAAAGGATAGACGTAAGTTTATCTATCGTATTATAATATTGTCAAATGTTGAGTAAAAAAACTAGCATGTACCGAGTATTTTTTATACTTTGCCATTTTTTTAGCATCGACTTCAAGGTCTAATAATGGGGAAAAAGTAAAAACATGCCTCCCGGATCAGACGGATATTAGTTCAGACTCTGAAAATGAACGAGAAGAAGAAGAAGAAGGTAATGTACCTGTTTTATCATCCGTTATTCAGTATTCAGCAAATATTATTTTTTTTTAGTTCAGATATCTGCAGAGAGGAATTTGGTATGGAAATCTACAATAAAAGATCCTGTTGACCTTACGTTTAATGGTTCTAATAGTGGTATTAGGCAAAATATTGATAATATGACACCAATTCAAGTTTATGAACTAATATGGACCCGTGATATTATGAATTTACTAGTAGAGAAAACAAATGAATATGGCGAGGTTTTATGTCTTCAAAATAGACCAAAGAGAAAGAATGAGAGATTTATAAATTTTCAACCCGTTAATATGCAGGAAATGAAACATTTTTTTCGTTTGTGTCTTATAGGTGGGCAACTGAAATATCGTTCTGTAAGAAAGTTGTTTTCTCTGGATCCAATTTACTATCATCCAATATTTTCGGCCACTATGTCTGGTAGACGATTTGAACAGATTTTGAGATGTCTTAATTGTTCTAGTGACGACAAAAATGATACAGCCGAAAAAGTAAGTCTCCTTTTAAAAAAAATAATAAAAAACAGCCAAGATTTATTTTATGCCCAAGAAGCATTATCATTGGATGAATCTCTTTTATTGTTTAGAGGTAGGCTTAGATTCCTCGTGTATATAAAAAATAAAAAAACAAGGTATGGGATAAAATTCTACGAACTTTGTTCTAGTGATGGTTACATCCTTAATATTGAAATGTACAAAGGAAAAACAAATTGCGATGATGTCGGATCATCCAAAATAGATTCCCTAGTTTTACGCCTAATGCAAGCTTATTTAAATAAAGGGCACCACGTATATATGGATAATTTTTATAATAGCGTCACTTTATCCAACAAGCTGTTAGTTCAAAAGACACACTCAACTGGAACATTAAGGAGTAACAGGGCTGGTAACTCCAAAGAAGTAACTACAGCAAAACTACGACGTGGTGATCATATCTGGCGTCGTTCAAATGATGTTTATGTTTCAAAGTGGAAAGACAAATGTGAAGTCTTAGCCATTACAACCGCTTATACCCCACAGATGGTAGAATCCGAAAATAGATATGGGAAAAAGACTGCAAAACCATTAGAAATAGTGCAATATAATAACCACATGTCTGGAATAGACAGATCGGATCAAATGATCAGTTATTATTCCTGCCCTAAAAAAACTGTAAGATGGTATAAAAAAGTATTATTTCACTTTCTTGATATTGCATTGTGGCATGCATTTTATATCTATAGACATAAGTTAGAAAAAAAGCCATCATATGCAACATTCCGGGAAAGTGTAATTAGAGAGCTACTAGGAATAGTAGGAAAAACGGATGGGAGAGAGTTGGTAGCGGCAGTACCTGTAAAGACTAAAAAAAGAGCATCTAGGCGAGACGACAAAAATAATCATATTCTTGAGTCGATCTCCATTCCCAAAAACTCAAAAAGGAAGGGTAAATTTTATAAGAGATGCAGACAATGTTCCATAGAAAAAACACGAAAAGAGACAGCTTGTCAGTGTAACACCTGTGTTGGAAATCCTCCACTATGTGTCGGTACTTGCTTCGATAACTGGCATAAATAGGCGTTGTTTCTCAAATTCAATTTCAAATAATTTTTTGGGATATACTTATCTTTAGTTTTAGTTTTTTGACGTGAAAAAGTATTTTTATACGAAAATTTTTTTGTAATACAAGGTCTAATGTGTTGGAATTTTATTTTAAAAATACACATGCGGCATTTGCCGTCAATGCCGTTTTAAGCACATTTATAGCTTTCGATGTGACATGACGTCATATGACGCGTAAGTTTTTTTTGATTTAGGCGAAAATACCAGCACTAATTAAGATATTTAATATAACTTTCGATATTCTAGCTTAAAAAGTAACGAAGATATCAATGTGTGTTTTTGAGGTCGTACCGGATTTTCTCGTGTACGTTTTTGCAATACGAATCTGACGTCATATGACGCTAGTGTCCTTCAACGTGTTAATAATAAGGCGCGTTTTTTAGTCTAGTCCTGCTTTTTTTCTTGCTTGATTAAAGGATCGGTAAAGTAAATTAACTAAGACAAACATACAGAATTTCATTTATACATAGTGACTTAAAAGTTAGGAATAATTATAGTATATATTTATGCATTAAACAAAATTGGTAAGAATAATGAAACACCCTGTGTCCTTGCATAAATTAAATTGCATAACTAGTCATTGCTGTTTAACTAATTTGATTTAGTACCTCCCATGGGACCTACATATGCAATTAAATTATGTACATTTACCAATGAATCATCCTGTAACATAAAACTGTCCTGTATATGGGCACAGACAATCCATCACTAAGAAATTTCGTTTTAAGTTTTTAACTAAAATGCAAAAATTGTGATAACTGGAGAAATTGCGTCATGGTGCAATTACCATGCACAATGCGATAAGTTCTTAAATACTACTAAATTCTATTATTCTTCTATTGTCTTCTGGGATGCATCTAAAATGAACAAACATTTGATAATTAACAAATTTATTGATAAAGCGTTAGGTCTAGAATATAAAGGTCAAAAAAATAAGTTAAGCAATAAATAACTTAGTTTTTTTAACTTTATTATTTTTTGTTTCTCTTTACTTCTCTAGTCCAGTAATGCCAACACGTTACGCATCGCCTGTTTATCCCCCTCTCTTGTGGCACAAAACATGGGCTGATGCACCATATAATAACGCATTTTTGCAAAGCATTGCCAGGGTACGTTGTTTAGCTGATGACGAACTCTTTAGGGATTTAATTTTGATTTCTCCGCCTTTAAGCAAACTTCTTTAATGTGCCTTGATATGTTAAACCTTCTATCCAAATGGAAACCGAGATCTTTGTCAGACTTTTGGGATAAGATCTTCTGATCCTGCACTATGAATTTGGTGTCCTCAGTTTTTCTCTTAAAGCTAAATGGAATTGCTTCAGTTTTCTCCGAGGCAATTTGTAGATCACCGTTTTTTATCCATTTAGAAATTGGGTCCAAGGTGTAATTTGCTTTTGCAATAATTCCATTAAGTGTCCAGACGATGATATAAAAACCACCATATCGGCATAGCACACCATTTCCACATCCTCGAGTATAGTAGATTCATCACATTATACTATACAAAAAGTTCTACAGATAGACCTCAAAAACCGAACCCTGCGGAACCCCTTTAAAAACTTTATGTTGAATATTCTCCAAAACAATTATTTACCAATCATCTAGGCAATTTTGAGTAATATTTACGAGATTTGCACAAATATAATCTTTATCCAACTATTCCATTATCACTGCTCAAGATGTCGTGTTTTTTACATCTAACAGGATTATTACAGAGTACTTCCCTCAATGCGTTGTAGCAAGTCTTAGATCGCTTTGAGGGCATGCGTTTTTGAACGACCTTTTCAGAAACCGAATACTAGTTTTACAAGAAAAAAGTCCATTTCTTTTTTCTTGTAAGTCTATTAGCAGTCGTTTATTGGTTAATCTTTCATAAATTTTGCCGATTTGAATTTGAGGCAAATTGGCCGATATTTAGTAGGATCATTTTACGATTTAGTTGATTCTTTAATTAATATCGGTGCGATTTTTTCCATGCGCCTGGGAACCTTTGAGAAAATAAAAAGTTGCTATAGAAGCACAAAAAGGATCACAAAAGGGATATTGTCAGTAAGCGAGGGCTTTTTTGGGTTTTATGTTTAAGCAGGCTTTGATAACTTTTTGTTCAACAAACATATCATAGTCACTTATCACAGTTTTTTCTTGTTCTGGTTTTCTTCGGTTTGGTCTTTGGACGATAAATAGTTCTCTAAATATATCTTATTTAGCTGAATTCTTGCAATTTGGTAGTTCTGACCAAGAATGTTGTTTTTTAATAAATCACAGAGCTTCCGCCAGACTTGCCTTTTAGACTTTTTTAACACAACTTAATCCAACCTAACCAGATCTCAAGTATTTGGTTATTTTGGGCTCAGATTGGCTTTTGTGATAAAAATAGTTCTTTAGTTTCAGTTTTAAAGGTGTTACTTTAGATTTACTATTTTGTAGAAAACTTAGTAGCATCAGTAAATAGATCCAATGTCACTATGAATCACTTTGTTGTACACTACAATATTTAACTTGAAACATAAAAACTGACAATTATGGTATCTATGAAGAATAAGAAAAAATATCTTTTAAGCTTTGCAATGTTTATTTCCGAGGAAGATAGCCCATTCTTTTTTTGTTCATGCCATCAAGAGATAAGAGATACGGTAAATATAGTTTCAAAAAACCAAAAATTATGAATTATTCAACAAATGTTGACGTAGATTCGTATGCTCATTTGTGTCATTATGAAAGCCAATAAGTAACAACTTAACTGACACAAACAGCTTTAGGTTTTACAATTCTTTGCGACTAGAAAAATGTCAACAAAAATTACAAAATAAGGTTTATCTATTCACAAAAATATATGCAGAGGACACTTAAATAAAAGATATTCGTATAAAGTTGTGAGCAATGAAAATTGTGAGCATGCAAATGAAACAAGATATGTTGTTCTAGTTAATTTTAGTATACATTTTTTGAGTTTAACATTTTCTAAAATTAAAAGTTTTGTTTCTTTTTTCATAATAACACGTCATCAGTTTACGTATCTTTCTCAACAGGCGATTAGAAAATGCGTTGACAATTGAAGTTAAAGATGTTACATTAGACCCTCAGATTTAAGGGGTTTATTAACATTTCTTTTTACAAGAAATAAATAAAAGATCCGATCGCTATAACAATGACCAACTACCTTATCAACCTTAAAAGTAGCTAAATTTGACCCTTGGATCCCTCAAACTTAATTTTTGTTGCCATCTTTTATCAGCATTTTTAATGCAATTAAGGAATTAGTAATATTTCTTGGCCTCCTAATAGACTAAGTTGTATCTAACCTTCTTTATAATATCTATTTTCTAAATGCCTTAAGACCTTCTTTATTTAGGTGCTGAACTTTGTATTGTCATGATCATTTTTGCTCGAAATCTTGATGAATTGCATCGTTAATTGTTTTTCTAGTAAATGAGAAAACATAATAAAAAATGTAGAAAGCGATTGACTAAAGATATATATTAAATTCTTTTATGGCCCCTAAATGAACTAAATGTGTATAATTATCAAGTATGTCAAATGCGATTTAAAAAGTCCAAATTAATTCAGTCGATTTCGCGTTACAAGGAAGCAACCTAAAAACACAATAACGTCTTGATTGACTAGCCCATAAGAGATAAGAAAGCACGACGGCAAAATACGACAGAGAAACCCATTGTTAAATAGACTATCAAGACAACTTTCTTTGCTGCTCTCTACATAGGTGAAGGTTCAAATCCTAGCCGAGAAGAAATTGCCCGTCCATCAACCTAAAGTGGGTGTACCAAACAAAACAGCCAATCTCTGATAATTTCTAATTTCTATTTAAAATTATATGCTTCTCGATGACGTCGCAATGGAGTTCCAACCGAAAGGAACCGGGTTTCTGGGTCAGTTTCACTTTTCAATTTCGGTCGGCCGTAGAGAGACACAAATCTTCTTTTTTAGATGGCAAAATGGATAATCTGTATCGTTCAGTGAAAGTAAAATTTCTTCGAGAGAGAAACGCGCTAAACGCCGGGGTATGGTCTTACAGTATTGTTTTATTGGCTGATATTCAACGAGGAAGAGGAAAGATTATGAACTCGATTTTTTGGGGTCTTTTGGACGACAAGAAATGTGCGATTTTCAGTTTCGTTTCTTTTATCAATTGCGTCTCATGAACTAAAAAAATGATTGTTGAGTAGCTTGTATCCTATAGTACGTTTTTAAAAGAGTAGTTTTGTAGGAAGGAGTCTAAAGCAACAGTTGATTCAACTAGTTGGTTTGTTAGTCCTCATTAGCTGTGATGTTTCTAAAATATTAGTGATTTTTTTCAATCAATGGCAACAATGAATTCCTTATAAAACATTTTAAGTGTTCTGGCTCTATTTATCGAAAAAACAATTATCTAATAATTAAGTTAGCTTTTATTTTTTCTTTTTCTGAGAAACTGTACTTAAATATGAACGAGGGCAATGCTTTTCTAAAGCATTTGATCGCATTGATTATAAAACGATTTTGGAGAAATAAGAGGCTTAGTTTAAAGACAAGTTAAAGGTTCTATTCTGGCCTGATTTGCCTCATTCGTATGTGAGTACCTGCAAAGGGTGGAGTTTGGTGAGACCTCTTCTGGTATTTCTTGTAAATTTGTGAATTAAATGAGTTCTGTAGGAAGCAGTGTCGGACTACTTACTCAACTTCATTTTTATTAATTATATCACTGATATTCCCATGTTAGGTTTTTGGGTGCTGATGACTTTACATATGGTTTGCTGAGTGCACTAATGAATTGTAATGATTTGCGAGTGCTGTAGGAATGTACAAATGTGAAATTAACGAATAGACAACAAATTTCTTGGATTGTGATTGAAAATAGACTAAAAGTTAAGTATCGTATCACGTATCTTAGAGAAAGAGTTTCATCTGTAATGTAAACATGCTTGATAGTGAAAAAAAACCGCAGCATATAGAGTTAATATTATTAAATTAAGTGCATATTAGTAAAATCATCTATCAGAGTATCTATCACATATGTAAAATTTTCTTATACTTATTATAATTTTTTTTAAGAATCTGTTTATTGAGTTTATGCCTATTTGATATAAATCTATTGCAGAAAATTGTATTGGTTGCTAGTTCAGTCGAAAGTCATTTCGAAACTTCATAGTTTAGTGTTAGTATATATGAATTTCATACACAAATTCTTAGTTGCATTCTCATTTTTGAATTTGAAATAATCATGACGCTTTTAGTTTTAGAGAAAACCACTTAAGTGAACATATTTTAATAAATAAATAATTTTTATATTTGTATATCAAAAGATCAGAAAGGCCACTAATATTTCTAAGTCTAGGAAGCAATAACAGATAGCTGAACTACAAGTTTTTATTCAATCTGTTCCTTTTTTTAGACAGTTAGTGATACTCAGCCAACTCAAGTACTTTCAGCATACAGTCTTTTTCACAAAATTTCTTTTAAATGACGGGCATACTGCTTTTAAAGGTTCCTCTTATATTTATTTTTCTCTCCGTGCCTTTTGTTGACTTTAAGAGTTGTGTGTTATAGGTAATAATAGTTGGTGCTATAGCTGCATGGAGACTTAAGAGTGCATAACGGTTATTCTTTAGTAAAACTGCTCTTTGAATAAAAATAGATAGAAAAAAAGACTTGGTGGTGAGTGAGTGACTAGACTATAGATGGTGTAATATTTATTAATTTTTTTTATACAAATCGTGTTATCGTGAGCTACGTATTACCCAAAATAATGGCAACACCGCTTGGTCCGGGAGTCAGCAGACCTCACTTTGCTGTGTTACCTCACGTTGCATTAATAATTTTTGAGCGTTATTTTCGTGTTTTTTTCACTATGGCTGTTTATACCTCTTCCGAAAGAGTTCAACTAATTAAATGGTTTTATGGACGCAATTCGGCAGTACAATGTAGAGATTTGTTTTCAGTGACATTTGAGAATAGACCGATTCCTTGTGCAAAAACGGTTTTAAATGTGGTTACACATTTTGAGACATCTTTTTGTCTTCAAGATTGTAAAAAATGCCACACAAAACGTCAAGAACTACCTGTTGAAGTGGTCCAGGATATAGAACGGCGGGAAGAAATGGTTTGCAGTACCCTAGAACTTGATTCGACACGGTCCACTAGAAGTGTTGGAGAGGAACTGGGAATGAGCAATAAAACTGTTGATCGTATCTGGAAACAATATGGGTACAATTAATGTTTCAAGTATTCAAAAACTCAGGAAATATTTCCTGAAGACCAGCGGCGAAGAATGGAATTTTGTGAAACCATGATGGAAAAGGCAAATGAAAACGAATATTTTTTAAAACATATTTTGTTTTCTGATGAATCTTTTCCATTACATGGCAAACACAATCCTTCCATTGTTCGTTATTGGTCTTAGGAAAACGAGTACAGAAGGTTTCAGTTTCGTACCCAGTATCCTCAGAAATTGAATGTTTGGGCAGGTATTTTGGGCGACAATGTTATAGGGCCATTTTTTATTAATGGCACTTTAAATGCCCAAAAGTACCTTGACTTGCTGCAAAACCAAGTTCTTCCTGCCATTCAAATCCTACCTGATGTAGACCTGGGATCGGTTTATTTTCAGCAAGATGGCTGTCCTGCTCATAACGCGGCTAGGGTAAAAGAATTTTTAACAAATACTTTTAAACTCACCGCCTTATTAGTGGGACTGGCGATATTAAATGGCCCCCTAGATCTCCAGATTTGTCTCCAAATGACTTTTATCTGTGGGGTTACCTTAAGCAGACCATTTACAAGCATGAATTTAGTAGGCCAACAAATTTAGAGGAGTTGCGAAATAAAATTGTGGAAGGTGCCAATTGCATTTTACCTGAAACTCTTTTGGAGGTGCGAAATAGCGAACGATAGGTTAAGTTTTTGTTTAGCGAAAGAAGGCGGTTTATTTGAGCCTTTTATTTAAAAATTGATATGTTGTTATGTTTGTTTATTAGAGTTTTATTTGTGATTTCTTATTATATTTTTATCAGAGTTGATATTTTATTTTTTATTAGAATAACGCTTTAATTTTCATTATGCAAAACACAGCATATTAAACATTTTAAGATTACAATTCTATGCGGGTTTTATATACTATCATGTCTGTAAAACCGGCATTAGAATAAATATTTTAAAATTACCTGGATTTTCCCGTAATATTTTGGGACATTTTGTCGCCAAACGACGCAGCTCCCACGAAAGTCAGAACAGTTTCATTTAAAAAGCTGTGATCAAATAATGATCTCTCAAATAATCAGTATGTTGCTTTTAAAATATCTACTTTATTCTATTGCCTTCTTTATAGGCTTACTAGTTTTCTGACTAAAAAACTTAAATATGGGTTTCACTTCAATCCGTAGACCACTACTATTTTAAATTTAAAATCTGTTGTTGCTTTAAGACATTATTGGTATAATTTGCTTAATGAAATAAATTTATTATTAGTTTCATGTGTTGATTTTACTTGAATGCAGCAAATATAGCCTTGCTCAAAGGTCCTGATTATGTTTACTATAAAAACTGTAAAAATCACCTAATGAACTATATTCTTACTTTGCTTCTGTATTAGAAATACAATAAGTAAATAAATACGTAATGCAGATTTTTGTATCTGCTTCTTTTAATATACAGGGTGTTCCTTAAAAACGTGCTAATATTTAAGAGGGGATTTCTCGACCTATTTTAAGAAAAAAACGTCCTATGAACATATGTCTTAAACGTCTTAACTTTTGAGATACACCCTGTATAAAGTTTTCAAAAAAAATTAGTTTTTTAATAATAACTTAAACAATAGTGTAGATATTTTTATGAAATTTGGTAAATGTATTCGATGTATTAAGATGCATTTTTTGATGAGCAAAAAAAATATTTTTTTTTGTCAGTGGCGTCCCTACAGGTCTTCTATTGAATATTTTTAGTCAAAAAAATACTACGCCACTGCTTTTTTTAAAATAAAAATTATTTTTAATATCCTCAATTACTTTTTAGCAAATTTGTTTTCTTGGTTTTTTTCGTCCCATGCATGATTTTCGCTTAAAAAAAACAAAACACATTTAAAATCAGAGAAACATGCATAGGCGACTCTGCGGCTTTATTTGCGTTAAATAAAGACGCGTTACGGCACTTTTTTACTTCCTATTACTTTTTAGCCGCGTTAAAAACATGAGTGTTTCATAAATGATTTAAATTCTTTAACTTTTTATACTTCTTGTAATAAATCTGATCCCTTAATTTGCTTGCAATCGACGAACAAACATTTTCACACCGCATCAGATTTTTAGGGAAGTAAAATTGTCTTTATTTTTTTAAGCAAAAACCATACGTCGGACGAAAAAAACCAATATATTAAATTTGCTAAAAAGTGATTGAGGATTTTAAAAATAATTTTGATTTTAAGAAAAAGGAGTGGCAGTATTTTTTTTACTAAAAATATTCAATAGAAGACCTGTAGGGACGCCTCTGACAGAGAAAATATTTTTTTTGCACATCAAAAAATGCGTCTTGATGCATAGAATACATGCACCAAATTTCATAAAAATGTCTACAATATTGTTTAGGGTATCAATAAAAAACTGATTTTTCTGGAAAACTTTAACACCCTGTATCTCAAAAGTTAAGACGTTTAGGACATATGTTCATAGTAACTTTTTTTCTTAAAATGGGTCCAGAAATCACTCCCTTAAATATTAGCACGTCTTTAAGGAACACCCTGTATACCATTAAAGGCTTTTTGGATCAAATTATATCGCTCGTACAAAGATTCCTGTGAGCATATGCCCATAATACGCAATTATTAATAATAAATTAACGATTAATACTTCATAAAATCTATATAACCTCATTCTCAGTCCCAGTAAGTCAGTGAAAATACTTTTCAGAGGGAATTACTTATCTTGGATAGTAAGTGTCCAAATTTTCCAGTCCAAAATTTGCCCAGAGGCACAAATTTTGGGAGTAATAGTAAAATCTGTCAAACAAGTTCATTCTACCATCAGAAAACGTTCTATAATTGAAGTTACTTTATGGGAGCGGGAGATCTTTGGACAAACATTTAATATGTGCTATGTAAATGATTAATGCTCCTTTATTTTAACTACTGTTTGTCTTTGATCTATTTTTAAACTCTTGTGAATTGCGACAAATTAAGTGGATCAACCTTATACCTAGATATGCACTTAGTGTTGGGTAATACGTGTATAAAATTAAAACATATAATGAGGCATTATTTTTAAATGTCAAAATTACAAATGGGAAGCCCTAATAGCAACTCATTGCAATAATTGCTATAGGATTTAACTGTTTTGAGGCAGCCAAGTAAATTATTTTATCATATTTGCTATGATAAGGTCTCGAAGGATTAAATCTTTTTTTACATAGTCTAAATTTAGTTTCTAAAATACGTATGACTGTTAACCGAAATATATGCTTTCCGACATGTTTTTTGATAAAGTAATAGTCTTATTTGGTAACTAGTTAAAGAATATTCATTCTCGTTTTGGAACGAGTACCTATAGTGCCACCTAAATGCTTTAAAATATGAAATAAGGCCAAAATGAAAATTTAATCCATTCAAACAAATAATGTATCCCATTTTCACTTTTGTACTATAGCGCTATCTAACGGTAATGCTTTAAAAGCTAAATTAATTATGATATCTGAAGCTTTGCATTACCTTATTTTTATACGAAGAAATTCTTTAGCGTCCGCGATTTTTTGTGGATTTCTTTATCAATGTTCTTTCGTATTCGTCGCATATTTGTTGCCCAACAAAAATGTTCATATTTTTTTTTGTTTCAAGTTCTATTTTTGATCCAATTATTAAGGTCAAGAC